>NC_070626.1:11037918-11223417 GCF_947347685.1 Pleuronectes platessa
AGTGCAGGGGCCGACTCCGACAGGGGCCGGGGAGTTGGGTGGCAAAGCAGAGGAGAAACAAACACAGCCGTGAACACAGGAGGAAATACCTCAGGGACTTTGCGGGATTGGAAAAGAGGTAAAATGGTACCTGTAGTGCAATCCCCTCCAAATCTGCACCAGGTGTCAGGCATTAAGGAGAGCATCTCCGCTTTGGCTTTCCATGTCTGGCTCAATCACCCAGGGCAGTGTGTCAGATGTTGGACAAAACGGATACTCTCCGAGAAGAAGAGGAGGAAGAGGAGGGTGACGACACAGTGCTGCAGCACAAACGGGAGGATTTCTTTTCTAAAATCAGAATATACCAAGCCTAATAAAAATGCCCTTTTGTGGGAGTAATTTCATTATTTCCCTCGATTCTTATCAATGTTTGACATTTAAATATTCAATTACATGTGAAATTAGTCTGCTGAGAATACAGTGTATTGAGGAGACGGCAGTGAGACAATAAAATACGGGAAGCAGTGCTGAACACTTTGGGTTTTAATGAGTTAAGATAGATTTAGAATAACATTACACTGTATCCCAGTGAGATTTTCAGTTAACTACAAAGACAATGGAGCAGAGACTATTCCCCGCGTGATAAAACAAAGCAAGGAGCTCACTATAGAATGCTCAGCTTGATATTAATATTACACTCTCAATCATAAAGACAAGGTCTAAACTGAACACCTGGCACCTTCTCAATTTCCAGCGTGTAAGCATTTTGCAGGCGCGATTGTCCTGAAACAAAACAGTGGCAGCGGAATACTTCAGTACCTAAAGGGCGAGAGGAACACAGAGCCCTGCCGGCATTGTTGTTGCCACAGATTATACATGACACACCGAATAAAAGGAGCTGATTGTAAGATGTTTAAATGTATCACAGGCATGGGAGAGGAAACTTAATACCTCAGCGCTGGGAGATGGAGAATGCGACTGGGCACGTGTGGAATGCTGAGGAGGAAAACGGCAATCTAAATTTCTAATGCTGAGGATGTTTCCCATTCTGTGTTTATGAAACATGGCTGCCGGGACTACAAAGGTAAGGGGATACAGCATCAAAGTCTGCCCTGACAAAAACAAAAAAGCAACAATGCTGCAGTGGAATGCACGACAGAACATAATACTCCACCTCCTTCTTCTCCTCTCCCCCTAAGCAGTCTCATTTGATTACAGTGTAGCAGGCCCCGAATCAACCCCTCGGTCCCATTTCTCGCTCCCCGCCACGGCTGCGAGTGGGAGGCGGAACACGACTTGCCAAAGTGGCCGGGGAGGAGGGGAGGCGAGGTGGTGTTGTGGAGGAGAATCTTTCTTTCGGGGGGAAACAAAAGAACACGGGAGCGGGCGAGCCGAGGTGTCCGCGGCAGGGCCAGGAGAAGTGGCTGTTGACCCCAGCGCGGTGACTGAGGCGGAGACTGCATGTCTGACGATGGCAGGGCGACGTATCGTTTACAGGGCTCCCCCCGGCAGAAGCCCCTCGCATGTCCGTCTCCAGCCACAGAGTTTGCCCTCTACTTAAGGCAACAAGAGTCAGGCTCAGCATTACAAGCCTATTAAAAGATACTTTTAATTACGCCCCGCTCTCCCGGGATCGCTTCTTTGATGAACTCTGTGTTTCTTTGGCATGTGCACTTAGGAATGGCACAACCAGGAGCACGTGTTGTTTTCTCCCGCCAATTAAAGGGCATGTTGACAGATTAAGGCTGCTTCTGGTTTGTGCTCCACTAACGCATTTAGGGGAGATGATGAACAAGGGGGGAGGAGGGGAGGTGGTGGTGGTGGAGGGGAGGGGGGTCAAACCGAGAGAGAGAAAGAGAGAGAGAGGCTGATAGAAGGAGAAAGAGGAAGAGAAAAATAAAAAATAAATAACATGCACATGAACCCTAAGGGATTAATGTGTTTACATTACCTGGGCTGTGATCTATCACCAACCTCGTCAACTTCTATTATGCATCACATACATAAGCAAGCAACAGACCTGGGAGCCCTGCAACTCACTCATACTATTTCAATTGGATTAAGTCAGTGCAAATATCTAGGGCACTGCTCCCACACTGTGGTTTTAGCATTCCGGTAGTCATTTGATTTGTACGTTGTATCACTTTACCTTGGTGAAGGCGTTGCAGGAGTGCCTCCTACGTGCCTCCAGAGCTTTTAAGTAGTATGGGACTTAGATGATTAGCATATGGCACCTATAGCGCCTTCAAAACAAACATGAAATTATCCGTCGGTCTGGTTAGACAACAGTCAGGCGCGGAAGCCCTCAGATCATGAATCAGAATGTACAGGTACACACCAGTGAGAGGAATAAGGGAATGTTAACTATGTGGATTCACCATCTGTGATGTTGTCTAACACCAGCTTTATTCTGTCCCAGCTGCAGGAGCAGATCTGTATTGTTGCGTGTGTAAGACACTCCGATGGAGAGGTGTGGCGTCACTGTGTAAATGCTAGAGGCTGCAGCAGGGCCCCTGAAAGAGCTCATATTCACACTCAGGCTTCATTATATCCAATCAATATCCGTTTAGTCACTGAGCCTATTGACTCATTCTGAAATAATATTACAGGTCATTTGTCTTGTCATGGAGCACGGAGAATGATCCCCTTTATGCCGTTCCCCCTATCTGGAAACAGGTGAAGTCTGGATGTGCTCTATGGATACAACTGTAAATAAATATTTTTGATAAAACACTGAGAAGAAAATCAATGGGTGCTTCCTGTGATCCTCCTCCGGCGAATCAATCATCATCTGCGCAGCTGGCAGTGGGCTGCAGGAGGACGGCGTGTCAGCGAGAGACGGCTGCAATCTTTGTCTGATACCTCTCATTTTGGAATCGCTTCTCATAATAGGGTCATCATTTCATCACTTAGCCAATCCAGAGCCGTGCCATTCAGCCTCGCAGGGATCTTGGGGGAGTGTGGAGAGAGGGGTAGCCCCCATCTGAATGCACACACACACACACACACTTGCTCCATACATCTTCATTCAGGTCAATAAAAGAAAAAGAGATCACAAGAACAGAGAAGGAGAAAGATATTTTCTTTGCTGAAATTGTCTCACTGGGTTTGATGCAAATTGTGTGATTTTTATTGTAAGATAAAATCATCAAATCTGAATCGTGTATCAGATAATGTCTCTGATATTTATCAAGAAACATTCAACATTTCAATAAAATGGGTTAAAGACAAAAGAGGAGTGTAGTATTGGAAGATAAATGCATGTGTGTCAATTTGTGTCATGATTATAAAAAGTTAACTTTTTGAAAAATGTCACTGGGCCATTAGCTTTATCTGCTGTGTGTGTGTGTGCGTGCGTGCGTGCGTGCGTGCGTGCGTGCGTGCGTGTGTGTGTTTGTGTGTGTGTTTTACTGCTTGGTGACATAAGACTTCCTCAATCTGGATCTGAACAGATTTAAAATAAACAAACAATCAGTTATTATTTTTAATACATATGCATAATATACAACTTTGTACCAGTAACATAACTAACAACATAGGAAAATAAACACAAAAAATGCAGTAATAATACAAGCAGATTCCATGGCTATCACGTTTTAAAACACATAAATACAGCTTGTAAATTACTGCTGTCATAATAATGACTTTAATTAAAATAGCTAATCATAGCCATATAGGATGCCAGTTGTTTAGTCAAGTAGTACAGGGCACATATGTTTAATCATTTAATAACCTCCCTCTTCAGAAAAAAAATGCAAGGTCAAAAATAAATTACATCCATTATTTGCAGCAAATCTCCCCAAAGCATTTGGAGCGAAAACTGTTTTGAATTTCAATTGGCTTCCAAGTGGCAAAAGCCCTCAGCTAATACATCAAAGAAAAATTGGTGTCAACTAATCGGTTTAGGACACAGATTTAGAATGGTTAAAAATCCCATGAACACTTCAAGCTTTTTCTTTTTTTCTTCCTGTGAGCCGCGGAACAGGTTCGGGAGCAGCACAGCTGACCTTGTGCGCTCCAGAAACCTGTCCGCCACGACATTAACTGACTGTTTAACTCGCCCAGCCGCGCAATTAGTCCGCCACGACGCATAATGTTGTGTAATAATAGCCTCTATATCCAATTTAGATTACACTCGCTCCCTGAGGCATTTTTAAGTGGCATGCACCATCTTTCATTCGCGTATTATTTTGCCACGTAAAGCCGTCTCCGTGCGGGGAAAAAAAAAAAAAACAGGAAAGAAATCTGAATAAGTGATAGCGAGGAAGAAGCAGCAAAGTTGGAAACTGCCAAAACACTGTGCGTACAAGGAATTTAGATTCGGATCAGCAATACGCGCGAAGTCCCATCCACTTTTACGCACAAATGCTGATGTCCACATTTAGAAAAGACACAAATGAGCAATACTCACCTAACACCTCTTCCTTTACCAGTGCGGAGCTGAGGGGCGGCAGCGGTTTGCCTTAACCTACTCCTATTATATGCTGCGTGATCTCCAATCATGGGTCCTCCTCCTCCTCCTTCAGAGAGCTGCTCTCAACCGAGGAACCAGACGCATGGACACAGACCCCTCACGCCACCGTCTCACTCTGTAAACTTTCTCTGCTTCTTTCTTTTTTTTGTGCAATAAATGAAATACCGGCCCTGGTTCTGTGCGTAATTTTGGCTCAAATAAATATAAAATGTGGAGGTGGTTCTGAAAACCTAACGGATGATACTGTCATAGAAAAAACAGCAAACCTGTGTCTATAACAATATCAATAAGGTTATATTATGCTATTTTCCGGCTTTGCAACATGAGTGTGGATGATAACTGCCACTGCTGCTGTTATTAGATAAGTTCCAGTAATTAGCGGATTGTCTTAACGTACTCTAGTATCACTGTCACCTGATTAGACTACAGTGCAGCGTCCATTCTTCTTTCTTATTCTCTCTCTCTCTCTCTGTCTCTCTATCTCTCTATCTCTCTCTCTCTCTCTTCCCCTTCTGTGTGTTTTGAGTCGACGTCGCTCTCCCACTGTACCCGCGTCATCGCCCTTTGCTCTCTGGAGGGTTTTCAGAGCGTAAAAAAAGGAACACGTGAGTGAGTGAGTGAGTGAGTGCACACACTCTTTTAGCAGCGCCTACAGCGATCCCTTTCGGCTTATCTGAGACTTGAACTGGAAAGTCAATCAGCAGAATGAAAACCGGGCTATTTTAAAACACAGTTAAAATACTTGGAATCAGACACTAATCATTTCCCAAAGCCATGTTTATGTCCATGTTATTTCTAGGAATTATAAGACCATATTTATAAAATGAATACTACGACTTGTGCCGTAAGTAATAATTAAATTATTATAATAGCAATACTAGTAGGTATACCTATAATACAAATTACAAAATATATTTCAACTGTCTAAATCATGCGTAAAAGACATTTGGTGTTTGCTAACAATATCTAACGCTCATTAAAAATAACAGCGGTTGCTGAAAAGAGTGACCTGTTAAATAATTCTCGGCTGCCTAACATTTCAGCAAACAAAAGTATCTGCAGCCATCAGATGAGATTACATCCACGGGTCCGGGCGGATTTGGTGTAGTTGCCGCTAATCTGCCCTGGCTTGAGGGTTTATGACTTTCTGAGTGTGTGAGTGTGTGTGTGTCACGTTTATTACGGGATCTGTTGCAAAACCTATCTAAGCGTCGCCACGGTAAATCGTTCAAACACAACACGCTCCCGTAATCACATCACACAACTGTCACAGAGGAAAAGTTTGTTGACAAACAATGCCTATTCTCATATTCTCATACAGCTGTCGGGACTGCTGTTTGCGCCATCGTAACTTTTTTATTCTTGCTCCTCAGCTGTCATATATCTTACCGATGCAACATTCGCCCAGCGTTAGACAGTCGACGAGCACAATAGCGGTAATCCATCCGAAACTCCCAGTGCGGATTTTAACACGAGGCGCACGGAGATCACGGAGCACCGCACAGTTGATTTAACGCACACATTTCAAATGAAGACTTGTTTTTCTTTTACGCACGAAGAAAGGATAACAAAAAAAAGGGAGCGCGCACAGCGGTGGAGCGCCTTTTTCTCCTCAAACTCCTGTCGGTATCTTGCGAGCCCATATCCTGGCACACAACAGCCGATTTGTTATTGATCAAGTGTGAAAGTGACGGCTTCCTATTTGGGGGGAGAGAAAGGGAAAAAAGAAGAAAGTTGGGAGTTGACAGACTCGCATGATGTCGCCATCCGAAGGGGGGCTGCCAGACGCGCTTGAGACTTACTGCGACGAGGCTTGTTAAAGGGAAAAAAATTGAGAAATAGAGAATGAGGATTGTTAGTTAACGCGAGAGGAGGAGGGAGAGAGGGGGCGAGAGAGAGAGAGAGAGAGAGAGAGAGAGAGAGAGAGAGAGAGAGAGAGAGAGAGAGAGAGAGAGAGAGAGAGAGAGAGAGCATGGATTTGGGAAGGGCTGTGGTTACCCAACATAAGCTTGCCTTTTCCTTCGGTGACTACACCCCGGGAGGAGGAGCGTAGCGCGCAGCGTAGTAGGCGTCAGGATCCTCAATTTCCAACTTAGCATCTTGGCAGGACATTTTCCCAAGCAAAAGCCCCCGTCCAACGGGTAAAAAAAAACTTCTGCACGGGCATGCGAGCGTCGGTGCCACTCAGATAAGGGAGCAGCAGAAAAATAACGAGAATAAACATCCGACGCGCAGTGACTGGCTGGCGGGCAGCGACACCTAAATAATCCATCCCCCCCAGAAAAAGTCATAGCTTTATTTAGTCACTTTTCTACTTTTTCTTCCTGCTTCCACTGTTATCATTTAGAGAGGAGGGGGACAGGCAGCGGGTCTGCACGCACCCACGGCTCTATGCGCTCCGGCAGCAGCGCATGAGAAAATAAACGGGGGAGAAAAGTGCGCAAGTTAAGTGGCTTATTCTCTCCGGTCTTCAGCATGGCGTATCCTCAGGGCTACTTGTACCAGCCGTCCGCTTCCCTGGCCCTGTACTCGTGCCCTGCGTACAGCACCGGCGTTCTATCCGGACCCCGAACCGAGGAACTTGGGAGATCCTCCTCGGGATCTGCTTTTGCGCCCTATGCCGGATCTACTCCGTTCTCCAGCGCCTCGCCAGGCTACAGCTCCCACCTCCCGTACAGTGCAGACGCGGCGGCAGCGGCCACATTCACCTCGTACGTGGTGAGTAAACTAAAGGTGATTATTTCTGTGTGTCGGGAGGGGAAAGCGAGGACAGTATAATTCGTTACAGCAGCCTGGAGTGTCCGCTTTGGAGCGCAGCGATTAGGAAGAACTGTGCGTCATGATGAATGTGCAGGGATATAAAATTACAGAATGGCAGCTCCGTGAAACACGTCTTTGTGAAAATGGAAATTATTCCACTGATTAATGAGCAATTGTGTGGATCTGAAGCTATTTGCAGTATTTTCTACACGAAAGAGTGGGGCATGTTTCGCCGAAGACTCTTCGCTCATAACTGGCGACAACGCACCGTCTGAAGGCGATTTAGGTCACTGCGTTTGTCTCTCGCTCCTCTGCTCGCGGAGCCGCTCGTCAAACTTGAATTTTTGCAACTTTTGCAAAGAGCAAGATAAATATTGTGATCGGCGTCAGTTGTGTTCGCAGTGAGCGATCACGCGGCGACACAAGTGATTCGAACAGACGTGGTTCTGCAGGCCTATTACCAGGAAAACTGTGATCCCATTAGGAAAGACAGAGACACAGAGCGCTGGGCCCATCGTGCATAATGACAACACATTATTACAACTGCGAATTGTTTTTGTTTTAATAGCGTGAGTAATGGAGCAGCTGTGGGGCTGACATCACCCAGATAACAGTACAAAATAAAGACAGCGAGAATTCTCTGATGCCCAAGTTCTAAGAAACTCCATAAACAGTCAAACTTGAGCTGGATTACAGCCAGTGTATTTGTCTGTCTGTTTGTGTGCTTGTGTATGTGTGTGTGTGTGCACGCGTGCTTATGCTAATGCGCGTGCGTGTGCGTGCGTGTTCATGTTTGTCAGAGGTTGTTTTTTAATATATTCTGAAGGAGTTTTAAAGACGACCGTGATTGAACTTAACCAAACTTTTCTTTTTCATTTTGTGTTATTACAGGGTTCTCCCTACGACCACACCACGGGTATGGCCGGCTCATTAGGATACCACCCTTACGGATCGCCCTTGGGCAGCTACCCTTACGGTGACCCAGCGTACCGTAAAAACGCGACACGGGACGCCACGGCCACCCTGAAGGCCTGGCTCAGCGAGCACCGCAAGAACCCCTACCCCACCAAGGGCGAGAAGATCATGCTGGCCATCATCACCAAGATGACCCTCACCCAGGTGTCCACCTGGTTCGCCAACGCCAGGAGGAGGCTAAAGAAGGAGAACAAGATGACGTGGACCCCGCGGAACCGCAGCGAGGACGAGGAGGAGGACGAGAACATCGATCTGGAGAAGAACGACGACGACGAGCCCAGCAAGCCCACGGACAAGGGAGACTCCACAGACACGGAAGCAGGTCGGTTGTGCAGGGGGGAAGGAAGGAGAGGAGAGAGAAAGAAAAAAAACACAGGCAAAAAGAATCATCAATTTTTCATCGCAGTCGTTTCCACTCAGGGTGCAAAATTGATTGCTGGTTAATGGTGGTATATTATTTATAATGGGACAATTGCTTTAAATAATAATCACCTTGAACTCCCCTCGTTTGACTTCTCAGGAGCTGAAATTGCTGGTGACGCAAAGTGTTTAGCAGTCAATTTATCTTTAAGAGCATAATAAGGATACAGCTGGTGTACACTGCGCCGGCTATTCCACCGGAAAAAAAGAGACTGCCATTATATGATAATTAAATGCTACTTTTGAATATTTATAACCATAATTATTCACATGAAAAAAAAAATCATACAGAAAATATTTATTTGTATGTATTTTTATTTAATTTGAAATAGTCCCCATGCTGTGTGTTCAGACAAAAATTTCCAGCACATTGTTCCTGTTTGTGTTGCACTATTCATACTCTTTTGTAATTGTCATTCATATTTTTATGCTGGCACATATCTTAATAAGGTCAATTACACAACTGTTTTTAGAGGGACCATACATAAGTAGCCTGATTATTTTTATAGATCCGATTTCATCTCGCAATGGTGTTCACCATTACCTCAAACACATGTTCCAGTTTTATCTTCGTTTCCCCTTATTTGGCACTAATTCCGCTCTTTATTTGCGCTTTAGATCACAAACTGCTGAACCCAGGGGACATCGGCTGTGACAGGTTTAAAGAGGAGAGCCATGGCAAAGACACGGAGCCCCTTCTGAGCGACTCGGAGTTAAGAGAGCAGGAGGAGCGGACTACAGACTCGCTGCCGGATTCCGCAAAACCGACCACGTCGTCGCCCTCCGCGGTGCCCCGGGGGAACCCGAGCGTTGCGCAACAAGACAAGCCCACAGACCTGAGCCACGCACCGGGCTCGGTGACCAGCAACGTGACCTCCGTGATCCACTCGCCCCCCTCGGCCCCTAAACCCAAACTGTGGTCCCTGGCGGAGATCGCCACGTCCTCGGACAGATGTAAAAGCAGCAGCGACGCGCCACAGACCTGTCCCGGTCTGGCTCAGAGCTCGGTGATGGGCACCGGCGCGTCCCCCTCCCGGTCCTCCCCCCAGTGCCCGCACCCCAACAGCACGGTCCTCTCCAGGCCGTTGTACTACACCTCCCCTTTCTACCCCGGCTACACGAACTATGGTGGCAGCTTTGGACACCTTCACAGTAACCACGGCTCGGTGACCACGGGCTCCACGGCACATTTCAATGGATTAAACCAGACTGTGTTAAATAGAGCAGAGGCTTTGGTGAGGGAGAGCCAGAAAGTCAGAGGCCAAACGCAGGTAGATCTTTGTAAAGACTCCCCTTATGAACTAAAGAAAGGTATGTCAAACATTTAATACCTGACTCTTTTCCACTCACTCGGACTTTTATTTATTTTGTGTGGTTGCATTAAAAAAGAAACAAAAAGAAAAAAAGAATGACTAAGCAAAATTCTAAGAACAGTTATTTTCTGAGTAAATGCTTATCCTCAAAAAATGTTTAGTTTCTGAATGGTTAATCCTGCAATGTAACAAGAATGGTCTTAATCGCTGCAGCCGCCTGAGTCTATTTGTATTAAAGACTAACATGTATATTTAATGTAGCATTTTTGTATTTAAAATGGACAATACACTATCTTTGAAGTAAATTATGGAAAAAACGTATATGCTTGTGCAGCGATTATTTTGGAGGAAGCAGCTGAAATGACTTTAAACATGTGATGTGCCCAAAGTGTTTTTCAAAGACAGTTGTTCTATATATATATATATATATATACACAAGAGGTATAAATTCAATTTTGCACCGTGACATATGTTTCAGTGGTAATTATCATTTCATAATATTATTGTGGGGAGAGCTCCCGACACACTGGAGACAGAAAGGCCCACATTCAATACAAGGATGTTGGAATACCTTTTTTTTTTGTGAATGGAAAATGTTGGAAACAACACAAAGGTATATTTAGGTTTATTTATCACCAGCTTGTGCGTTTTCTTTAAAATACAGCCTATATGCAAGTATTTTTTTTCCCTTTCGTTTCTAAAAGTGTATATTGATATAGTAACAACACAGAGGCGCAGCCATTTAACCCAATTACCTATCGTGTTTTATGCAGAGCAATCAGGTGGTGAACTCCGGTAATGAGCTCGATTTTATGCCAAATTTAGACCTCATTACTATTTTCCAAGGCGTGGCAAAGCTGTTAAAAGGGACGCGGCCAAGCATTTAGAACATACTGGCCTATTATATATATCATTAATGGAGAGTCTCTTTTAATGGCGCGTTAGATGTGAGACATTTCTGTGTGGAGGAAAAAAGGCAAAATGCTGCGATACACACGCACACGCACGCTCGTACATGCTGTGAGTAGCTGGCAGCCATGCAGGCACTGTCCTCTAACTCTTCCAACTTCTGCAGGTAGGTGTCACACTTGCTCCTAATTTCAATGGGGGGCGACTCTTTGTTAATCCGACACGGAATCCCATCCCTGATCAAATGGCCTGGTTAAAAAAGAAGAAGAAGAAGGAGAAGAAGAAGAAGACATGGAGCCAACGGGGCAACACACAATGATCACACTTATTATGAGGATTATAGCTTGACAAGTGGATAACAAAAGGCATGGATCCGACAGGCAGAACAAAAAACACACAAGGCTTCATGTCACACTAACACAGTGGAGACAACAAATATGTCTTTTTTTTTACTTTATTCATTGATTTTATTTGTTTGTTTTCTACCAATTTATACATTTAAAGAACAATGGCTATTATTATTAAGATTATTATTATTATTTTTGAAGCCTGCTCAGTCAGTAGGCCATAAGCCTTAGTGGCACAGGCTTCTACACAATAACACACGCACACACATACATAGTAATATATATTTGTATACATTTACATTTTTGTTCGTTTACAGAACACTTTAAATGACACTTGATTACTGTTGTATTGCCATTATTATTATTATTATTATAATTATTCGAGTAATAGTAATAATGATTATTATTATTAGTATTATAATCATTATTATTATTATTATGTGTTGTTGTTATTATTATTATTATTATTATTGACCTCCACTGAAGTGGGACAGCCTGATCTGCTTTTATGGCTGCCATTAATCTCTATAGTTTACTTTTCCCTCCTGCAGTTTGAGATGTCCCCTGGGCTTCATGAAATTCCCCCAGCCTTAATGTCCTCTGCTCGGCCTCTCTGTTTTAATCTGACTGAGTGTGCTGGAGCAGTGATTGCGACACATCAGCCGGCTAAATAGCATAATTATGTTTTTCCCCCCCTCTTCGTCGATCCCCCCCTGGGGAACTGAACTGTTCGATGCAATGTCCCCTAAGAGAGTATTAGAGTTTTATTAGGGAATCGCGTTGTTTTCCCTGAATTGATTGAAGGGAGCAATGTTTCACTGGGACAACGCACGCACGCACGCACTCAGTGTTTATGTGGTGCAAATAATCTGTGTTAGGCTAAAGGTAAATTCTCTGGTGTTTTTCTTGTTTTAGTAAGTTTGTGGCGAGGCAATAATATTATCAAAATAAACCTCCATAATATCAAAATACGAGGAAACACTGGGAGCACGATGATCATCTAAACTGACTAGTTCTCGAGCCTCCAGAGTTCCAGACGACATAAAACAAGTCTGACTAAGGAAATAGATTGAAACATTTTCACAATTTATTTGCAAAGCGCTGTTTTACGAACATTATTATGTTTTTGTGCTTTTTTTGTATCTTTATTTTCAAATCTATCATTCAGCTTCGTTTCACACCACTGCTTTTGATCAAATCAGAGACAACACAAGAGGTGAATGATGCTGCATTAATCATTTGCACTATTATTGATTATACAGCCCATTCATTATTGTTATTATTATCATTATTATTATTATTATTATTATTATTATTATTATTATTATGTCCCTGTGGAAATATCGGGTTTATTTTTATGATACAAATTAAAATGTCTTTTTTTTTAACACTTGGGGGAACAGGCAACAGCCTTGATGCACTGGATTTCAACTCCATTGCCAATCAAAAAAATCCATTCAACAATGAAAATAATCAATATTAAAATACATGAATTTATATTTGGTCGCTGATTATATTCGAACTTTTAGTGGCTGTGGTAAAAGTCTGTCAATCGATCCCAGATTATTATAAATATACTGATATTTGCAGACCCACCAAAGGCAAGACAGCCTGAGCCTACAAGGGAGATACACCCCCCCCCCCCTCTCTCTCTCTCTCTCTCTTTCTCTCTCTCTCTTTCTGCAACTTTGTACAACTCGGCCCCTGCGTGGCTTCCCCCTCTACTTGAATGGCGTGTCGGCTCATTGTTGGGATCGCTCCAGTGCGAGAATACTAAGTAGGGGTGAAACCGTTCCCACGTGTGAGAATGGGGGGTGGGGGGGGGGGGGGGGGGGGGGGGGGGGGGAGTCGGAGGATAATCCGACAGGAGGAGAAGCGGAGGAGAAAAAGAGAAGGATAGGGTCTGTACCCTTCACTCCGACTTTGGTACTGTTCAGAGGCACATCCAGGGGGTGTTTGAGGAAAAAAAAACATTTTTTAGTAACCCTCAAATAAATAGTTTTTTCCCCAAAGAACTTAAAAACAAAGCCACTAAGCAAACATGTCAATTAAAAATAATGTATTACATCGTTTTAAATATTTGATGAATAAACCTGACTAAAACTTCTTATAACGATTTAATGCCTCAATAATAGACCCATGCATGTATTTCGGCGATGCTTTATTAAAAAGCTAAATAAAAGAAAAATTGTAATAAAAGTAATTATAATAAAAAAGACCAAATACAATAACAAAAAACACAAACTGACTGTAATAGTTTTCCTTTGCAGATATCCAGGAACTGATTCTTCGGGGTCTACTTTATTGCGCTTTATTTATACACGCTTCCTCTAAAAGTAGATGCGACATTTATGTGCGCACTTGAGCGTGCCGGAAGTCACCGGGGAGAGTGTGTGTGGTGACTGAAAAAACTGCTAATATCAGACTAATGAAGAACAAGATTAAACCAAGCGCGCTTCCTTGTTTGTTGTCGACACTTTTGGGAACGAAGGGAAAGTTGAGCCCAGTATATTCCCTGTATTATAGGAACTGTGGGCCTATACCTGCGCAGACTAGTGCAGGTTGATCACAGGTAGAAGCCACGTAATCCAAAATTCACCCAACAGTCAAATTAGTTGCCGAATTTCGGGTGTATGAGATATTTAATGAATAAAGGTTTTTCTTTAGTCCGCATTTAGAGATATTGACGCAAAAAAACCCACATCACAGATTAATTCATGTGAAATTAAAAAGAAACACACAATGCATTTTGTGTGCAATGTAACTAGTTATATATTTTTCACAATCTGCAGTTGTTCAGATCACATTCATTTCATTCCTCATCACACAAACCGGACCTACGTTGCAGGCTACTAAAATACCAGGAGTTTGGCATGGTCCATGCTGGAGGGGCACTTTCTTGTGAAGCAACTTGGAGCTGTGTGCGCCCCACAGATTAGACACCTGCCAGCGGGACACGCGGCTCCGTGCACGTCCCTCAGATGCTGCTGCTGCATGTCGGGACCACTAAGGTGAAACCGAAACCTGTTGATACGCACACACACTCCCCCTCAAGAGCACCGGAGCAAGGGACCGACAAGGCCCCCGCTGATACAAAATAAAATATCCGTCTACACGATATACAACACATATAACTGAGTGGGGGTCAAATTCAGCTCAAATAGCGTAAATAGACACCCGCTGTACTCGGATTATTCGCAGAGGGTATGAGCAGCAGTTGCCAAAATGTGATATGAAAGAGGGTTGAAATAAAAGCCGGGTTGGCTTTTGTTTCTCTTTTCTTTTTCAGGAAAAAGGAGCTCGTTCATATCAGTGACTCGACTGTGGAGATGTTGCTGCATGCGAGTGTGTTTCCCTGGATTTTCTCGATTCCTCTTCAGAGATAGCCTCGAACCTCAAACGCAAACAAAACTGCAGAGTGTTTCACAGAGGCCAGCTGTGGAGCTGTCTGTGGCAGGCAGGCAGACCCCCCCCAATTCGAATCCTTTATCCAAGCCATTAAATCCTTAGACATCCGTGTTTTCTGTCTTTATTTTCTTGTGTTTTCCAATCTTTGCATAGTTTGGCACAACACTCGGGACACCCACTTGATTTCCCATTCATCTCTGAATGTAAAGAAGTGACTCTCCTTCAGTGAGCGTCGGTGAGGAGTTGACTTCCCCGCAGCTACTTAATCATCATCATTTGCTAAATGAGAAGGCTAATTAAGGACACTGCACTTCAGCTTTAGTCCTCTGGCAAGACATGAGACCACAGTCCAACAGGATATGTGCCGTGTTTGCATAAAACAAGTTGTAAAATGAATTCCTTTCTCTTTCTTTTTCTATCCTACTTCAAACAACTGACTTGCAAATTGTGTGTGTGTGTGTGTGTGTGTGTGTGTGTGTGTGTGTGTGTGTGTGTGTGTGTGTCTGCGTGTGTATCAACCCCTTTTTTCAAAGCCCTGGGAAAAGGGAAAAAAGAAAATGAGTCTCAAGCCACCAGCGTTCATGTTGAGTGGAGTTCTAACAGTCCTCAGCTCTCTGTAAAACGACCCAGATAAGGTGGCGGAGAGTGATTTACCACTATTCCTCTGCACTTCACGGACTGTTTTTCTATTTCTCCATCGAAGTCCTCTGGGACAGATTACACGTGTAATTTTCAGCTGTGAGATGTTTTAAGTGACCTGCCCCCCAACATAAATAAAACATTTCTATGAAGGAGGAAAGAGAAGAAAAAAAAAACATTAGGGAAGAGTGATGAACTATGAAGTCCTGGGAGGGCCAGGGGGCCGGGGTTAGGAGAACTGAGGGATTCAGTTCCAGTGGCAAAAAATAATAACCCTATTTAGGTATGAATGGTTTACTAAGAACATTTTATAAAAGGTGGTCGTTTAAATTTAAGGTGCAGGCTGAATTCAACAAAAATGTTTAAACATGTAAAATTGCTTCTCTGATTTGTATGTTAAAACTAGTATAGCACACACACATGCATGCGCTCACATGCACATACATGCACAGCCTTACTCTGAAAGCACCTTGACTCGTTGGAAAGGGCTGCTCATTGACCAATCTGCTCTGACAGCAGTATGGCGTGAGCCTCTGACCCCCTGACTGTTAAGGGCCTGTGTTCAGTGGCCATGTAAGGGCTCACTGGCACTCACACAGGGGGTTTCTGCCCTGCCCTGGAGGAGGTGATGTGCACAAACACACACATACACACACAAACACACAGATGCAGGAGGGACTTGTATTCCAGGCCAAAGCCCCTCAGGTATGCACCGCCACAGAGCAGTAAGTGTGTTCATCCAGTCCGGAGGTGGAGACAGCAGCAGGCTCTTCCTCCTGCGACGGCCGCATACAGCTCCTGCCTGTATCCCCCCCCGCCTGGCTCCTCCCTCGCTCCGGTCATAAGGTGAGCAAGTTCAGCTTCACTCCCGAGACACTGACTAACGCCCGGAGGTTTGTGACAAAACCCTGCTACTTCACACAATGCAGCATCGTCTCTACAGGAGTTGTATTAGTAAAAATGATAGAGCATTACAAACTTTTAGTATAAATGTCTTCTTTCTACTCGGCCAGTTAGTGTCTCCAAAGGTGATTTCTAAATTTGATAAATGATCATAATTTATTGGATGAGGTTTTTTGAGGAAACATTCAAATCTATGTACGCTAAGGCCCTCTAATGTTATAATATTAGCGGCGGTGATGAAGATTGATGAACTGTTTTCTTTCGGTGAATTCACAGGGTCCAGGAGGGAGGAGGGGTACACCGCGCCGCCTGACTGTTTATTTACATTTGCCCTTTTTAAATGATCCCTTTCTTCTCAACATCTGCTCCACATTACCACACAGATATCTGTCCTAATGACCGCTATAATGCCCGCGCTCACACACTTGCTCCAACATAAGCACTCACACATCCACTGCCTGTAGCATTACCATTATCCTCCGCTCACCTGGGACACTTTACCCTCTCCAAACCACCTTGCACAACAAATGGACCTTCTCTCATTGCCGGGTCCTTTCTTCTTCTCCTTTTTTTTTGTTTGCTACGAGCTTTACCCACTTTTCCTCCCAGTTTGGTGCAGTTTGATGGATGCAAATGGGCACTTACTTAATTGGATCAGTTCCCAAGATGGAGATAAACGGGGCAATGTCTTTTTTTTTTTTACCTCCGCCACAAGTTATTTCGAGCCCCTGATCTCTTTTGCAGAGTGTGGAGAGAAAGTTAATGAGGAGGGCCGAGGAAATGCGGCCGCCACCGGAGTCATTCAAAACTCAAAGCGCTCCGGACTGGCCCTCGCTCCAACACCAATGATTCTCCAATGAAAAGGGCTGCATGTGCAACGGCGTCTCAGTGCCAATTTAGTAAAGTGCCTACGAGGGATGCAACCTCGTAACCGTCCAATCCAGAAGCACCACCCAGGGTGCTGTTTTTTTGTTTATGTTTTGGTACATGCAGGTAGCGTTTGGGTTTTATCATTCGACGGACAAGTTAGACGGCAGCCAAATCTGAGCGTAATCATAGAGGAAAAACAAATCAGTAGTTCGTGTCTGTGCTGGTTCACATTACACTTAACACTTGTATGTCAGACATTAGCAGATAATTACAGATGAAATATATTTGATATTTTTTTTTGATTGTTTTTTGACTGAACCCAACCACCATCCATCAAAAAAGAAAAAAAGAAAAAGAAAATCAAACTGTGGCTGCATGCCAGTGGGAGTGTGTTGGCTGCTGCACCCTGATTAACAAGGTGGTTTACAGCCAACTCCAATAGGTAATCTCATCAGAGAGGGGCTTTCAACAGATAAAGACCACCCCTAACTACCCCCCCTTTGCCAACCCCTCCAACTGCCTCCCGGCCCGCATGAGACCTCCCATCTTCCGCACACTAACCGAGAGCTGCTAATACCTGGAGCAGGCAAACAGGGCCAGCCACAAACCAGGCTCAAATCATCTATTGACCTTGTTTTCAATAACGGAGCCGTTTCCAGTCTGATGGATGATTTGTTGGGCTTGCATGGGTCGGCCATCTGGATGGAAGGATATGATCGCTGTAGTAGGTATGCATCACCTGCCAGCCAGGATCCTCTTGTAGAGGCTAAAGCGTGCAAGCTGCAGCTCCGCGTCTGTGTACGTATCCCACCCGAGCTAATGCGTTTAAAACCAGACTTGCTCACAAACAGACAGACAGAAGGAAAGAAAAGGGGGGAAAGTCGAGCTAATTGAATTTTGCACCATATGGTCACTATTGGCTCAGGTTTTTCTCTTCATCTCAAGTCAAACATGAGGTTATTTTGATCCAATATGAGAAAATCCGTGGTTGCATCTGGAGACATAACAGCAGTTCATTCAGTTATCAGAAGCTTTGTAGCTGGGCCTCTTTGTTGCAGAATAAAAAGGAGGAATCCAAAACAAATCTGTGAAAGAGCTTTGGCTGTAGTAAAACCTCTTGTCCCACGAAGCCTCCCCTTTTTTTTTGTTGTGGGGGGGGGACTCAGACTGGGTTCACAGTTGCTGCACTTAAAGTATAGAAAGATCTGATTTATTAGCTTGTCAGGGGAAGCATTGTTCAAGAAAGCAATCAAAAAGCACTTACCTAGCTCCTCTACAATTACTGCTTTTTTCACTGGCTAATTTGTGTAACTCCCATGGAGAGGCTGGCAAAGAGTTTGATGAGGCATATAATGATGATTAATGAATTTATTGCCCTGCTGCTCATCAAACGGTTGTAGTATATACTTCTCTCCCTTTCTGCCAATGTGTTGCGCAGGCTCCGGGGCGACAGAGGGGCAGGGATGACACAGTGTTACCCTCCTCCCTGATACCTCCCTGTGGCTGTTAATCTGACTGACCTGATGGGCATGAGAATGTAGCGGAGGGTCCGTGGCCGAGCAGGGGGGCACAATGGACAGTTTAATAAAAAGGTTAAACTGGAGAGTCAAGTAAATCTGCTGCAAGGGACACATGCTCTCAACTTTCAGCCTCTGATCACTTTTGTGGGACGAGCCGGGGGGGAAACCAGATCTGTGATGATTCGTCTCCCCTCCACCACCACAACAACCTCTCACAGACCCCCGTGCACCAAAGAGAGCAAGAGGGGACGCATGGACGCTGCCACAAAGTTTTTATCTTATATAAGATCAAATAGACTATTAACTTGGGAAATGACAACTATGTTGAAAAATTAGAGAGAGGTGATCACATATACCATGAGAGAGTGGAAATGTGAACACCCATTAAAGAACTGCTCTCGTTCCGGAAGTAAATTTCCCATTAATTTGGTCCATTGTGATTTTTGAATATCCTTATAAAAAGAGTTTTAAGTCTGGAACAAGATGAATCACGTCCATTAAGAATTCGATTCGTGGCAAAAATAATATTGGAAAATGGAAAAGAAAAGGTCAATGAAGAACGCATCATATAAACCATTACCAATGATTACTCTCCTACAACTTCCAGCGCACTTCTTCTTGAATTTAACATTGTTGTATTGAGTTCCACCCCTTTTGGTAAGTCTACTTTGGAATTGTTAAAATATTATGGGTGCTAATCAAAATCCGAAAGTTGATGGAACTGTTGAGCTCTATTCTGTTGAAACAAGGCCCGCTCTCATCACAAATGATGATGAAGAATTGAGAGGGCAGGGAGCTTGTGCTTGTGAAGCGGTCACTATGGGGTCAGAAGCACTTCTGCATATTTGCTAAATAAGCCCACCCCCTCCATCCAGCCTGATCCCATAACTCTGGGGTCACACATCACTCCGCTCAACATTATATAGGATGTTTACACTTGATTACACCCCATGCCTTCCTACCCCCTGCTCTTTGGCCAACTGTGCTTTATTAAGTCCTTGCTTGTTCACCATTGCTGGCAACTATAGAACGCATTGTTGTTGCACCCCCACCCCAACAGCAACCCCACCACCACAACTACTACAGACACACACACACACACACACACACACACACACATATATTCCTACACACACATACACATCCCCCATTGCTCCCTTTGAGATCAGTTCCCCGGATAGGCTGTTTCTGGATTCCCTGATTCATTATGGCTGCTCCCTTAAATACATCAAAGAGCTCCTTCGCTCACACAATAAACCAATAAAAGCAATTATAACCCCATATTTTCTAGGCAATGTTGATCTCTGGAGTGTTAACATTAGATAATGAGAGAGTTTGATGACATAAGTATTCTGAGAAAGCTCACTTCTGTCTCTTTCTAGTGTGCATACACACTTCCACCGAAGCAAAATAACACATGGCACAGTTTCCCTCCTTTAATAACATGCATGTAATTTGCCCAAATATCATAACCCCAGTATTTCTAGTCAAAATTAGCAGCACTATAATGTCTTTGCAAGCATAGTAAGAAGCCCATGCAAATGTAAGCCTGCTTTTCCTCTCATGTGTTTAACATTAAATGTTACCATTTAAGGTTCTTCAAATATTCATCGCCCTCTCTTGCTCTCTCCCTCTTTCTGTGTGATTTGGTGGTTTCGGTGTAGGCCACTACAGCTCATAAAGCCTCATCCACTGGCGTGGTGGAGATGAAAATGCAGTTGTCAAAAGGAGAAATTGAGATTCACTCAGTCCCGTCTGATATTGTTTTCATTGCCTTTCCTTCAAAACATGAGGCGCCTTCCCAATCAGGGGAATCGGCATATGCAGATCACGGCGCTAAATATTTTATGAGCACTTTTCATCGTAAAGCAGATAAAAAGGGAGACGAGGGAAGTGGTTATTAAACAAAAGATGGGAATCAACAGAGAGGAAATGGCGTGAAGAATGAAGTTTCTAAGTGGGTGCTTTGCTTCAAAAGCTGTTTCAATTCACTGACACGTAGGCATATTGTACTGCTACAGTATGCTAAGTGGGAAGAGTCAAAACCTCCTATTATGCAGTTTGGTAGTATTTCTCAACCACGTCACAATCGTCACACCAAGTTTTCACAGATGCCACGTTTACATTTTTTTCCTCCCTGGTTAGAAATGCACTGAACCAACAGTCAACGGGTTCACTTGCATATATCACCAATAAGTTCTAATCACAGTGTCTGTCGCCTGTGGGGATCTTGGAATTTGAATGAACGACGCTTCCATATACGAGCTTGAGTCTGTCTGGATGGAATGAATGCTTGTGGAGCAGACCTTGTTCAGACAGTATTTAGACATGCTTTACAGGTTTTCTTTCATCTTCAGGTAGTAGATGAGTGAAGCTTGTCTCATATGATGATTTGAGATATGTCAGGATGCTTTCTGAATATCGATAAGCACACTTGTTTTTCTTTGAGAGAGAGAGAGTTACACAAAGAGTATCTGAGACCCAGACCAGTTGTATGCAGTGTCAGTGGGTGTGATACAAAGCCTGACCAAATATTAAGTTGAGTTTATATGTGGTCTTGAACAGAAGTCAAGTCATTATAGCACGTTTAAATCAACCACTGTTAACCAAAGAGCTGAACAGGCTTCAAACATCTAAATATATTAAAACATATGAATGTTGAAATCATTGAAATGAATTGAAAGCCAGTGAGAAGAAGGTCTTAAGCAATGATTTAAACGTAAAGGGTCTGAACGGTTCTGATATGAATCGATAAACTGTTCCAGAGATAAGGAGCAGCCACTGCAAAGGCCTGAAGACCTCCATTCTTGAGCCTTGATATCAGGACATCCAGAAGCATCAGATTGGTTGACCTCAGTGGTTTGGATGGTGTACGGAGATTCAACAGTTCAGTTACATTAAGTGGCTCCAGCAATCCTAAAAACAAAACAGAACCTAATCAGAAGCTCCAGGTGAATAAAATCAAAACAATAACGGGATGAAGGCAAACATTCAATCTAAATAACCCCTTTGAAAACAAGCATTGAGCCATTACTCCAACTGATTGCCTGAAATAAAGTGAAAATGGTCCAACCGCTTTTCCTGTGTGCTGCCACGGCAGCAGAGGACGACTGTTAAGATCCCCTCCAGTCCTTGACCTGTTGACTGACTCCCAAATGCACCGACTTCATTAGCGGGTCACCAGTCGGCGCTCGCACTGTCATTAGTAAATACATGAGTATTGACACACACATATAAAAACCTTATGCACATTATGTCATCGACTAAAGCAGTTTTACCTACAAGGCTACAGGGTGTGAGCTGACAAAAGGTCACTCAACCAATTACAGCTGTTCCACCTGAAGCAGTCAATAACAAGTGCAACCCTGATTCATTATCAAAATTGCATGGATAAAAACTCAAAGTAGAGAAGGAAAAAAAGATAAATGGAGCAGCATAATATGCATACAGTTAGACAGTCCTAGTTTGTGTGCATAATTGCTTTAATGTGGGCCATTAAGCCTAAGTGGGTATGATTTTACTGTCTGCCCTACACTTGAGTTTGATCCCTGCCATGATCAATACTTATGATTTGTAAGTCACCAGCCATCGACAGCACAGTGCAATAGTAAAGTGTTCGACCTTGTGAAGAAGAGCTTCTTGTTCTTGAGAATATCAAAGGGCGCACTGATGCTTGAGGACAAGGAAGACTGAAAACACAGGTATAGGGTGACATAGAGTTGGGCTGTGTCTCAATTTAGGGGCTGCATCCTTTGTTGTCTGCATTCGAGACCGATTGTGTCAGAGCAGAGCACCTAGGCCTTCCCATTTGGAAGGGTCTCACAAATGTGCCTACAAAACAAAAGCCGTCCTTTCATCACCGAGAAACAAAAGCTGTAACGGGTGGATCCTTACCAGCCCTACCTATTCCAGGATTCATTGCCCTTTGGTGATGAACTGTTTTCAAAAGAGGTAATGGCGCAAACAAGGGACAAGACGTCCAATGCTTAAGTATAAGGCCTCAACTCAACCAAACAGCTAAGAGTACAAATAATAAAAAAAAAACAAGGGGCATCAAAATGTTCTTGTTTTGTCCAACTTCAGCTCTGTATGGGCGGGACAAGCAGGTAACACACCGACCACAAAAAGCCTCTGTAGACCAGAAGCAGACCAGAATCTACGCAGTCGACTGAGACACCTGCATTGGGAGACAGTGTCTATCTGAATGTCACTTTCACAAACAATTGCTTTTGGTTCTTATCAAAGAATCGAACACACTAACACTTATTAACACTAACACTTATTGCCAGAAATTGTTCCACCATATCCTCAGTTCAAGAAAAGAAATCCCTCAATTAACTTTTCACCATTGTTGATTCTATTTTATAATATTTTCTATTACTAAGCAACCACCTGCACTATTTAAAAAAAAAAAAATCATATAGTGGTCTGTTGTAACATTAAAATAAGTTATAATATGGTCATAGAGACGTCTAAATTATGATCCGCCAACATCAAATTAAAATCACACAGGTATAAAGAAGGGTTCAGTAATGGGTTAAATATCTGACGCTTTGACTGTGTTTCCGTTCCGAACATTCTCTCTTAGCAGAAGGCCTGTTTGGAGTGCTTACACCATGTATGGAAGTGACAAAAACACATACGCACACACGTGCTTCAGATTTGACGTTGAGCCTGAGTGACTTAAACAAGAAAAGATAACTCTCTGTATGGTGACAGATGGATAAGCAGCACTATCTCAGGCTGTAATCTTGGAATAGTTTGAGACACTTTGTGTTTTGGCAACAGACGAACACGATATGTGATCCCCCCCTGAATGAATGAGCAATAGTGTTTCAAGAGAGAGGAATCTGTTTTTGATTCGTGTTGTGTCATGTTTTTACCGAAGGCGATCAGACACCAACATCTGGCACGGTCACCACCAAACCCCAGGAAAATGTCACTGTAAGATAATACATGACACCACAGGTAAAAAAATCACTTTTCAGGTTTGGGTATCATCTCTCTTATCTGGCTACAACATATGTTGCCACACTTAGAAATGTAAGTCGGTGCATTTATGTGTGAATATATTAAACGCTAATCAGTCATGTTCATGTTCTGAGGAACCAAGACCAATTAAGATGTACTCGCCTGCGATCAATAGAGAAAACATCAGAGAAGAACAACTCCCAACGTCATTAGCAAACCCTGACTCTGGTCAGTCAGTTGTTGATAGAGATCTCTCTTAGATCTCCTGTGTGCGTGTCGACATGTGTCTTCACACAAAAGTGCGTGTGCATTTTACAACAATACACACATTAGCAAATTAATATGAACACCGTAAAACATGCCGGGGATTTGTAAGCATCAAAGACTTTGCTTTTAAGTGGTAATTAAGACACAAAAATCTGTTCAGCCTCCCTACTCTCCTCGTCAGTCATATAGTATTCATTGTGCTGTTATTCTTGTATCAACTTGTCCCAAATCTCATGTTTCCACTCAAGCCGACTCGAACCGCAGGCATTTTTTCGCCCAGGGGTTGGGGTAAAGTTTTACGAAGTTCTGTCTTCACCGTCTCGGCCGCTGAGAGGGGCTAAATCTGAGAGGAGCACGACCAGAGGAACCCAACACAACACAATGATCAAATGCTGGTAGCATGAGTAGCCGCAGTACACAGGGCTATTAGTTGTGAATGATACGGTTGAAGTTCCTCCCGTGAACTTTGCTGTGACTCGACGCTTGGTGCTCTTTTGGTGGGGGGTTCTTGGGGAGAAACACTTGAGTTGGGTGTGTTACTGTGTGTGTGTCTGTGTGTGTGAGTGTGTTGGGAGGAATGGCCTAACAGTCGATATTTATCCCAGCGGCCACACAACTCCCCTCTTTGTTTCCAGTTGGATTCCACATATAAGTGCTGCCACTCTTCCCTCCGCCGAGTTCAGGCAACACGTGTTGTGTGACCACACTCGCTGTCTCTCTCTCCGTCTCTCACCCTCACGCCCCCTCTGCACTGAAACCCGGTTATTAACACAAACACTGGCTGACACTTGTTTGTGCTTTTAATTGTGTCTGGATGTTATGTCTCTTGTGAACACATACATTAGCATTTCTCTGGCACATCATAATCACTCCACCGACCGCAACGCCATGCAGACAGAGCTCAGGAAATTACCACATACAATCATGTTTGCAGCACAAGCACATTTGGCTTCGCACGGCTCCTGTATAGTCTGCCGCAGCCTCTAACTTTGTGTTGGGGTTGTGAGTAAGTGCTCTTTGGAGATGCCAATTCATTTCAGCCCACATTCGCAAGTGCAGTGACGGTAAATCGAATTATAGAAATGGTTCTTCCAGTAATGTCAATAGTGTCAAACTATTAAGAGGGCTGTGAAATAACATGTTGAATAAAGATTACAATAGTAAACTGAAGTTCGGTTCATCCTTTTTTGTTGGTATAAAAGAGTCAATATAAAGAATTTACTGTAATAACAAAGACCAGTAGGACACCAATCTAAGAACGACTCTTGCATGGCTATCTAAGACTTCACACTAACACTGAAATAATTCTGACTGTCACAACACATTTGGATTTTCCAAATTTTCCTCTCGCTGATACAATGCGATCCACACAAAGAAAACCTCCCACTCTTCAGGCCTCTCCACATACTGGGAACAAAGCAGTGGTGTGCCAAGGATCACACTGTAAAATATGCATGTCTCAATGAAATATGTATATAGCCGTGTGTCATCAATGACATGGTTTCTACAAAGGCTGAAGCGCATACACAGGAACGTGTGTTTCTCTGATTCTATTCCCTCAGCTTTAATGGGTGTAGACACAAGAAAAGGCTCATCTGGGGGGATAATTAAGCCTGACATCAATGTATTTGGTGTGCATCTTAACACATTTTACGGAACCACTCATTTACTTTATTTGAATAACTTCTAGAATGCCAATAAAAAAAAAAGCATGCAATGAAGGGGCTCAGTGCGCCAGCCGCCATTGTTTCTGAATTAAACGCCCCAAATATCTTCAGGAAATAAAATTGTTTCCCTGCGGATGGGAGCCTAATCTACTCAGTCATGGCGGTTTTGAAGAGGGACTGTTTTCAAGTTTTAACAGGGTTGGTTACAGCGTTCCCACCACCACAGTGATCTAACTAGGAGAGGGGCTTCTCTTTCCCCTCTCCCTGCCACCACAAGGAAAGGAGGTTACATGGATGAGCTGCGAATTCCACTCTGGAACAGCCTGAGCAAACAAGCCTTGAATGGTCGGACCAGTCAAGTGTCACTGATGATTAAATGATATTTATCAAAGAGAGCATTGTATCGTCGGCATACAGTCAAATCAAACTTCCTTCTCTTAGCAGTAATTGGAGGGAAGGCTTTTTTGTATGCATTTCAAGAGCCAACCCCAAGGCTAAAGAGCCACTAGATAATCTCCTCCTGACTCCGGCTCCCAAGATCGACACAAAAGCACGAGAACTATAACAGTTTGACAACAATCAAGTACAAGAAGGCTCGACCAGTGTTAGCTAGTTGCCTCTAGCAGCTTGGCTCCAGGTCTCAGGTGTCTGCTTCTCTACAGGTATGTATGAACATAATAGAGTGGTTAAGAGGGCCTCTTGTGGAGGGCCCTTCCCTCCTGTCTCGGCACACTGACTCCAGTGTGAACAGGGGTGCCTGGCCGATTTAGTGCAGTCTTGTTAGATTGAGTATTACACAATGGAAACTGTCATGCGGCTTGTAATGTGTAATTGAACTTGGAGCCATTTTGCTTGAGAATATTCAGACCCGGCTCGATTGGATTTCACTTGGAAAAGCTGACAGACCCACACACTGTTTGCTCAAAGGCATGTGTTTTTTTTTCTTTCTTTCCTGAGCAGAGAGCAAAGGCTGTGGAACAGAGTTGCTTTTCCCAAATGGCTATATGTCCAGTACAGTTGCACCCTTCTCTTATGTCCCCAAAACCACAGTCAACCCCCACAATGCTTTCTCACAACGCACCCCACCCTCACTGGGACTGTTTTGTCCTCTGGAACTTTCATTATGCGAAGAGGATAAAAATACAGCATCCTGTGAATTTATGGTTCCCTCAGAGCTGCCATTGAAAATATGAACTTTTCAGACATTCGCTCTGAAACCAGAGTAAGAAAACAGAGCAACCGCAGCGTTTATACAGAGTCACCACAACATAGACGCCTATAGTCACTGCAATCGCACTTACAGCTTCTTGGTATTAAGGCACAGACGCTTTAGCCTCAATACAAACACACACACACATCCACCCACAGCATGAGTGCTCATTCACACAAACACAAAACCATTAAACATATCCACATGTGTACATGTGAGGACTGAAGAATTGAGTGACAAATGAAAACAGGCACATATCTGCATGCAGGGATAAAACAGCATTTTAGTTTCAGTTACCATAATCCATTACGTCCATGTGATGCGTGTTTATTGAATCTGCCAGTTTTAAAGGACAGTCCGTATATCTCATTCCTTCCTAGTGTAAACCTGTCCTACCCATTTCAACCTCAGACACTGATGACACATCCCTTTAAACATCCCTTTCTCTTCCATGGACATATGACTCAATGATAATGACAGTATTGAGCGTTTTATAAAGAGTCATAATTACAATCATCTAAACCTCCATTCTGGGGAGTTTATGTCCATCTCCACCTTTCTTCCTTTCTCTATTTCTTTCTATCGCTCCTTCTCGCTGACAGCTGCTTTTCCTGGGAAAGTTCCTCTCTTTTTTCTTTCAGGCGATAATCTATTGCCGTCCTCCCATCGCTTACATGTAGCTACACGGTGAGTCAGTGCTGTAATTCCGTCATTAGCTGGATAATGTGTGTGCTGTCTGTGTGTTAAAACTCTAAGTGCCAGCTTTGGCGTGACCCCGGGGCAGCCTGTGGGTTTGACTGATGCCAGTCTACCCATCGAGCGTCATTTGAGCTATGTAATCGGTTCTGTCCAGCTCAGTTCGGCCTAGATTGGCTTAGAGTATAAGGCCCTTCACGTGTGAATGTGGCCAAAAGGCTGCTACTTCTTCGACCACATCTTTTTCATTTTATAGTTACACAATAAGAAATACCAATAAGTAAATATGTATTTTTTAAATATAAATGCCTAACGATCACAATACAAAAAAAACAACTAAAAATGGGATGATCCCTAAGTATTTTGATTATGTGGATACAGCAGAAAATGGAATATCTTCCAAACTGCTCCCGCATGTGAGTGCCCATCACTGTCTTACACTGATGAACCAGTTGACCACGCTCTGGATTCACACCAGTACACACCAACACACAATCACCTCCAGCCACTTTCTCCACAAGTCAGCCCTTACAGAGGAAGCATTCACCCCGTTGCTTGCAAGAGACAGACAACGATAAATCAAAAGACAAATTACAGTAAAACACGGGTTGTATTATGCCAATACCTTCAGATACATTAAAAGACACACAGCCAAATTGATACAACATGTCTCGGCTCAGTCCCCACCTGTCTTTTTCCAATAACAAACCCACACAATTAAGTTCTAAACTCCGCCATAAATCTTCCAGGACTCGTGTTTAAAGAGTCCCTCAAGGCAGGCAGACATTTGTTTTTGATTGCAGCCGAAAGAAGGTAAGTAGTTTGTGTCTAAGTTTTGGACTTTATATTTAAAATACATATATGTATGCGTGTATGTGTGCATGAAAACTTGCACAGACAGACAGATGTGAGGGCTTTCACACATTATTGAATACACACACACAGGGGCAGATGTATCTGCTCTCTGCATGTGTGTATGTCAGTGCTTGTGTACCTGTGCATGTGTGTGTGTGTGCACATGTTCAAACACCATATTCAATCACAGATGAGCTCCTACCAGCCCATGACAAATCTCCACCTGTGTGTGGGATCAGTGTTGTTGTACATGTGGAAGCTCGCCCTGATCCCACAGCCTCTGCACTATCACCCAGCACCTGAGGCCCTGCCTGGATGACTGACTGACGGGAGAGTCTCGCCTGACAAAAAGCATCAGTGATTGATCACCGAGGCTCACCTGAGCGCCTGAGGGGGCCCCGGTGTGCCAAGGACTGCGGGCCCCAAGAGGGTGCACCTTTCTTGGGCTTGGCCACCTGACTCCCTGGGGCAGATTCCCCAGCACTCGGATCTGTGTGGTCATCATTGCTACACTTAAGTACACGATCAACCTCCAACTGCGTCACAACGACCTAAAACATATACAGTGCACCCCGGGGTCAGGAAAATTAATTAGACCCTAAATCATTTATGTTTTTTGACAAATGTCTGATCTTGAAAGAAGCTCACTGACAAACCAGGTTTTGGAAATAACCGTGGGCTAGACTAGTCTGAGAAATAGGATTTCGCCTCATTAAAAATAAATCAGGCCATTTACACCTTACAAGAGCAAGCCAAATTGTGCTAAGGAAGGGACAATTAGTAAAGAATCAATCCCTTTAGTCCCATTTCCTTTTATTCCATTTTCATTTTGTTGTTGCTTTATTTTAGCATCATAATGAATGCTATGAGAGGAAAACATAAACCATGAGTTATTTGGAAAAGGAAGACAGACAAACCCCCATCTCGCTCATAGCTATGTCTGGATTGCCTTCTGCGCTGAGATAGGAGTCAACATGTTTAGCGACATCAAAAGAAAACCTGATACCTTAAGTATAAGAAGATTAACACTTGCAGTGATCTTGAGCTTAGGCTTCTCCAGGACTTTCAACAGACAGTGCCAGAAGGGACAATTACAGATGAATTGGCACCAACATCTCGTAGTTATTTAACAAAATCTGGCACAGTGTATAAGCTCTCGTCCTTAAGACTTCCTTTCAAGTCTGGCCCCGGTATCAGAAGGCTAACAGATTGGGGGAATGTGACGAGAGCTGACAGTAAGGGAATCTGCAGGAACACTGAAAGTAGGAAAGTGGAAAAAAGAAAGCAAGCAAGCAAGAAAAAATAACAAAGGAGACAAAGAAACAAAGAAAGAAAGAAAGAAAATCTATCACCAGACATAGACATTTTTATTTCCTGATTTTAGGGCAGTGTCATATCTCATGGTGGATATTAGTGGTGTCTCTAAGCTTTTTTCTTTACTGTGTACCTCAGTGGACTCAATATGACGACTTAAGGAATGTGACATTGTGTAAAAACTCCAAAACAAATGCTGACAGTCTGACACGGAGCCAGAGGTGCGTGCAAAAATATGCACCGACAGAGAAAAAAAACTAAAATACATCCTAATCGCATAATAATTTAAATAGCATATTATTTCATGATTATTGCTATTTAGAGTAAGTAAGTGTCACACGCCAACACACACTCTTAGCTACACAGCACCTGTAGGAGATGTTATGTTGCCACAAGCTCTCAGCTAATCTTTACCTTGAGTACCATGCACTCACCACAGGACTTCTCTGGGTTTAGGAGGGTACACTACTCTTTACACATATATCACTCCCTATTAATCCAAAGTACATACTCTATGCTTGTACCTACAATGATTTTGTAGACCAAATGTAATCTGCCTGTCAGAAGGGATGCCAAAAGAGGACGCAGCATGGGGGAGCCATGGACAAACTCCTCCGACAAGGATGTCTCCTTCCCCCGGGAAACTCTGACAGCCCCCTCGCTTTAACATCCACTACATGCCAGTTGAAACAACTTGGGCTAAATGTTCTCATAACTCTTTTAAACATTTTACTTTAATGAATGAAATGAAGCTCACAGAGCTAAAATCATGGACATCCAACCGGCTGTTAACTGTTTGGGTTCATGCACAAAATTAGCAAATTAATTGGTGAAAAAGTCGGATTTGGTCAAAAACACAACAGTTGTGTACTCACAGAAGTTTCTCAGTTTGTTTATATGAGTTCAAATGCTAAATTGCCTTGACAACCTTGACTTTGCATGCTGACATTGGTACAGTTTTCATTCAGGCTTTATGTTTCAACCCCTGACAACATCTGGGTTTAGACTTTTCAACATTTTTCAAGGCTGAAATGTTTGTTGGGTGTTGAAATTAAATGCATTTAACTACCTGATCTCCACCCGTTTCAGATTTCATCTGCTACATTAACTCCTCTGTTTAAGGCAATGGCACTAAATACTGAATGGAAAATAGTTATTTCAAAAAATGTGTCATGTCATCTGTCATTTCGTGTAGTCGTTGGTTTACATCCAGTAAACTTGAGACACACACTACACTATGAACTTGGCAGAATTATAGAGAAGTTTGATTTCTAGATGACTTATTCCTATTGAACTTGTTTCAGCCATTATGGGTCATCATCTCTAATAGATCTGAACAGATGCCACGGCACGTTCAATGTCGTAAAACTCCCATTCTGCATTTTTAAAGAAAGCTGTGAGTGATCCAAAGCAGAACTCCACGTCTGGTACAGATAACAGGTGACAAGACAGGAGGCGCCAGTTCGTTGTTGGATCTAGATGCAGCCTTGGGATACTGTGACAGACGTTGGATTCTGACACATCTCCGTGGTGGATGTGGAAGAAGAGGAAATTGAGTGATTTGGCATTGTTTTGGAGAAATTCCCACCAGTCGTAGTGCTCTCTCATTCCCTAACCCTCTCTGGAGTGGCTCTGACAGATAGACGGAGGAGACCTGACCTGAAACAAGTGGCTGTTTGATCATCTCTGCACCGCTTTCATTCTGTCACAAAGAGCCGTGCAAAATCACTTAATATTAAAAAAGATTTCAGTATTATTAAAGTGAAAAATAAACTCACTGCTGCAAATGCATTATACATCAATAACTCTGACAAAATCTATTTTGTAAGTAAACTGATGAGCCGAGGGAAGAAAGAGAAATTGTGATAAGTCTCAAGAAGGGTGTAACGTATACCATGGAGAGATTTGGCATATGTCAGTGTGTGTATGTGTGAGTGTGTGTGAGATTGTGTGTGTATTACAGAGACAGAGGGAGGAAAAGATCCAAGTCGATCCTAAAGTGTCAAGAGCAGGGAAGGAAGATTTTGACTCCGCTCTCCGAGCAAACCAAAAGAGATTCAGACCAACGAGTGTGAGGGCCAGAGTACAGACAGGCAATAGTGAGACTGTTCGAATCCATTTACTGACACAAACATTACATGCCAGTAAATGTGTTAGGAGCTCATGTATAGAAAACCAGAAAAATGTCACAAATATGTATTTGCGTTGGTTCAAGTATATGTGTATATATATATATATACAGACACACAGAGACACACACACAAACATGGTCACTCACACACACATAAACCCAATGTTACCCCAACACCTCATAAAGTCAGAGACTGCCCACACCCAAACAAATTCTTAACAATCAGAGGGTTTGGCAGGAGTAGGCTGCTCCAGTCATTCCTCTCATCTCAGTGACAGCTTGCCCTGCTCACCTCATCCGTCTCTCCTCTATAAAGAACAGCCTTATGGGCCGGCTCAGAGCTCCTCACATCACTTCTCACACCCCCCAGACACTCCTAGGGCCCCTGGACCCTCCTCTGACAATTTAAGCAAGGTGTGAATACTATATTTATATATACTTATTCCCAACCACAATGGCTGGTGATGGATTTCCAGGAGAATAATATAAGAGTAGCCTAACTAGAATTAGCGGCTCATGGTTGTATACCTTCGTCAACCCGTCAAGTTGTAGAAAAATACATTATCACAATCTCCTCTTCTCCTCCTGAGTTATGGCGTTTATTAATGGCCAGGAGAGTGTTTTTGCTGAACATTATGATGTCACAGTGAAGTTCACCTTTGACCCTTTAGATATAAAATGTCCTCACTTCATTATTTGTATAAAATGCTGTCATAATTATTGCATGAAGTTTTGAGTTACAGCGAAAAACATGTTTTGCGCCATCACGGGGAGCTTGACCTTTGACCTTATAACACTCAAGTCTAATCATATGATCTAACTGTCCAAATTAACATTTCTGCCAAATTGGCAGAAATTTACTTTAATGCATTTCTGAGATTCTGCTTTAACAAGAATGGGATAGCCGGACAAACAACCAGCAAACATGTTACATCCGTCCATGGCTGTCAGCGACACAGAGGCATGGAAAGGCCTAACCTTTACCCCCTCTAATATCTGTCTCCACTGTGACCTCCCCCGATCTGCAAAGCTTTGCAGATTTATAACGCAGTACACAGTGAAGACTGACATCGAGAGCAGAGTGGGCACCATCGTAAAAGTCTGAAAGTCATGACCAGGCCCCTCTCCCACTGATTTCACTATTGTGCAGTTTCCTTTCTTCCTTCAGTGTAGGCAAAACAGATGGACGCAAATTATCACTTCATATTCCCTGATACACACCTAATCCCTTCTTTACTATCAAATGTACAATCACTGAAAACTACACAGACACATGCAAATCTGTACCTCTCCCCCATGCAGGGACAAATAAACTAGCAGAGCCTTATATAAGCCTCTCCGACTTTGCTCCACGGCTGTACCCCGCCGCAGCCGATTTAGCCAGGATTTACGCAGCCCAGTCACGGCGTCTCCATTAATTGCGGAAAGTGACACCATGCACGGTTATTACACGATTACGACATGACAGCTCTCGTTTTTCACCATTAAGAAGCAGACGGGCCAGTGCTCAGCTGCAGTGGGATTTCAGCACATGAGAGTGAGTCGGCAGGAAGACAGGGTTATACTGCGAAGGCCGCGGCCGCCGCCTGGGACACGTGGCTCGCTTATTTGCTGGCACGACACATGATTGACACGAGGATATTTACCATGTTGACGAAGCTGAACCTATGGTCAACAAGGACAGCAAATCTGACAGGTGAACTACCATCACATAAAAGTCCCAAGAGCAAAACCGGTGTCATTTTTATTTGTTAATTTGTGTCTTGAGAAAGGATAGTAGGAAACATTGCAGCAATATATGTCCTTCTAATCCCAGTTGACATTTATTAGAAGTACTGCATGCCAAGCATTCAAAAGAGTAGTTTAGGGTTTACAGCTACGATTACCTTCATATGTTATATGTCTCCACTCGTATAAATAATGTCAGAGGGCACTGCAATCCCTAAGGACATGATGGGTATCTATCACTATCTGGTATAAGTAGGTTTAAGTAATCTTTCTAGCTTTAGCAACACATAACTAGCAGCCTGAAGTGGCTGTTACAGAGTCTGCAAAATCAATGCTACGTCAATTCAAAGATTAACGTCTTCTTCACCAAAAAGTTACCATTGCCACTTAATGGCATCCTTATGTCCTCACCTTCATCTGAAATTATGAGGAAAAAATAGATTCAGCTCGCACTTCTATTAATTGCCTGCGTGAAGTGAAGACGTCAGGGCCGTATGGATTTTCTGCCAGTGAAGTCGTGTGTGGCTGTCCCTCTCCTGATGCGAGAGGGTCTGGGGGCGGAGAGGGGGTAAGTAAGAGAGGATGTGAATAATGCATTACAAGGTATGAGACTGGTAAGGAGCCAGGGCTGTGGGAATTTAGAGGCATTTGTGTTTGTCACACAAATCAGGAAGTCTCGCTGCGCTCAGAGGTAAATCTGAAACGACAGCTGAGAACGGAGGATGATCCATGTCTTCTTCACAACTCAGGCTTGGGGGTGGAGGCGTCTGGCGAGTGAGTGATGGAGATAGATGGAAAACAGAATGGGAGAGAGGGACAGATAGGAAGTGTTAAATGGAGCAATGTCAGCCTTTTCAAAAGAGGTCAAACTCAATTGAAGTATTCAGTATGATTATAGTCCAATCATAGCTGAGTAGATGAGATACACCAGTGAATACATGGTACAAAACCATCATTACCTCACATTATGTGAACAGTTTTTTTTTCAAACTGGACTTCATAAACATTATATAATATCGGTGTAGTGCCTGTACTAAACCTGACAGTTTGAAATGAGCTGTTTGCTTGGCCTTAGATAATGCTGCAGGACTCGGTCTAAAGAACCCTGAAGCAGAGCCACTGCTGCTGCACAAAGAGCTGTTCAGCTGTTTTCATGTAGATTGACTCAGTACACAAAACCCAGAACTGGAGAATCAGTTATTGGCTGTGAACACGCTGTAGTGATCAACAACGTGACTTAAGTCCTGGTTTCCACTGCTACAAAGCGCTGGTTGACCGTTTATTAAAGGTTTGTTCATTTTGAGCATAATTGTCCAACTCACACAAATTTTGATACTGCATCTTTAATGTCAGTGTGAAGCCAATAAGATGAGGGGTTCCTGAGATATGTGAAACACATACCGACATATTATTAGATAGATTAACTGGAATATTATCTCTGAATAAACATTTGTACATGTTTTAAGGTTTCTACTGCTTGACAGTAAGTGATCCAGCAGGGTTTTAGGGAAGAGTCATAAAAACAAGCCAAACATGAGCATGTGGGTTGATCAGTACTAAATGCATTAGTTACATGGTAATCTTTTCAGGCCCAACTCACCATCAGAAATAGTTACCCATGATTAACAATCTACTGGTGAACTGTGAGACTGTGTGATGAATAAGCCCCTCACTAAGGTCAGACACACTAAAGATAAAGGCCATTGACCTCTGCTCAGGGGGAGATTCTCTTCCTGCCTGGCGTGCCGTGCTGCTCTGCGGCTTGTCTGTCAGTGGGGCTGTGCGTGCACGTGTGCACACAGGAGTCTATACAAGATCATTTGTGCATGTGTCTATCTATGCAGCGAGGGTCAACTTGGGCTCCTCATGTAAGCCGGTGAGGTATGTCTGAGGCAGTCTGAAGATGGAAGTTGGTCTTGAAGATTTTCACCTTGCCTGGTTTGGAAAGTGTTTGTGTGTGTGTGTGTGTGTGTGTGTGTGTGTGTGTGTGTTTGTGTGTGTGAGTAGGGGGAGGGCTATGGGAATGGACATGGGAATGCATATGGAGTGGCGCTGATGCAGAGGGTGCTGAGGTGCAGACAGACATAAAGCAGATCAGACTATGAGAGACCCAGCTCCAACAGCATCAGCCCTTTTTGCCCCCCCCCCCCCCCCCCCCCCACTATGAGCTTGCTTCTTAATTCATACAATTATATGGATAAACCTTCAAAGCTTTAACTTCATAATGTGCAACTTGTTTTCTTTTTTTACTTTCATGCAATGCAGGACATGCAAACTAAGTAGGAAAAGCAACGGTGAGGATTACCTAGTTTTTCTGAATGGAATATGTCTGCTGTGTGTTTGGCTTCACTCCATTTTTCTCTTATATTGCTTGCCATGATTGATGTAACTTCTCTGCTGCCCAAAGGAGTAAAGACAAAGGCCAGAAAACTCTAATGTGGACACAAAATTGATCACTACTGAGCCAGACCATCAAATCATCTGGGACATATACGTGGAAAATGTTCAACAAGTCTCCCCCAGTGTAATAGTGTGAAGCAGTTTGTGGGCCTGGCTGCTGACTGCGTGTTACTTAAGGTGATGGCACAACTGCTCGGCTGCCAGGCTGGCAGACACATACCAGACCTTCGCTTAAAAGGCCGTGTCAGGGGGTTAAGTGGTCATGAAAAAGGAGGCAGAGAGCCGCCGCTGGTGTTATTAGGCAGCATAGTTTCTCTCGTCAGCAGGTGGGAGGTGAGATCTGGTGTGAAGAGCAGGTGCCGCTCAGGGCCAGAGATCACAGCTGAACCTTAGGCTGGGATAAGCCCGATGCCACTTAAATTACACCCCCAGCACCACTCTGACCCTGCATGGTTTCTGTGTGTGCGAGGGAGAGTTGAGGGTATAAGTGTGAGAAACAAAAGCTGAGACATGTGGATGAAAGTGCAGTGCGTGTGAAGGAGTACGCCTGTGAGCGAGTGTGGGTTTTCTTTTTCTTTTAATGGTGAAGGTTGCATGACGGTCTATATATTGTATATACATTCAGGCGAAAACACTGACAGCTAAATAAAGTCCAGAACGGAATGACGGCTAGGGGCATGTTTGTCTGTTTATAGTCCTTCTCATTCTTCAAATTCTCTTTCAACTGATTTGCCTTCACAACTTTCGGGGTGTGGGGGTTGATAAAGGCTGCCAATGAGAATGCAAGATGAAGGACGATGTGGTGTTTGGTCTGAACCCTGTGCCGACACATGTTAACGACATTTTGGGGAGGTAAAGAGTGGGAGAAAAGGGGGAGGTAAGCGATGAAAGTGGCAGGGCCAGAAAGCGAGGAAAGTGCAGGGGCGGACGCATTTATTTGATGATTACCTTTTTGTTAGTTACAGCCCCAGAGGACCCGACACCAGAAGCACTTCCAGCCAACAGAAATCATAAACAAACAGAAAACGGTAGAGGAGACAGGGGATGAAAGTGGACAGAGGCAGAAGCATGAGGAGCTTTGAGGATGAGGCGAGGTGAAGTATCGATCATCCATTGACAAACACAATAGAAATTTTAGATGTGATGTGAGAGGCCCCCATCCATAATTTATCTGGGGCCAAATGTGAGTGACGTGGAGTGTGGACAGGGGGGAGTACAGAGTATTGATTAGTGCGGGGGGGGGGGGGAGTGCACAGCGCAAGAGGGGGGGTTCCACAGAGAAGAAAGGGGGGGGGGGGGAGGAAGGGCAGAGAGGTGGAGGGGATGCAAGAGAGAGATGGCTGAGCGGGGGGGAAGTAAGGAGCAGGGGGGGAGTCGTGGGGCGGGGAGGCGTAGATGGAGCACAGGAAAGCCATTAAGGATGGCAGTGTTACCAGACACTGGCAGGAGCGGCTGAGAGCGCAAAACAGGGAAGCGCGAAGATTGGAGGACAGGCAGAAAAGAACGAGGGAGAGGTCAACACCACCCCAACCCACCCCAGCTACCACACCCCCTTTCCATCCCACTCCCCCCCCCCCCCCCCCCGCTTCTCCACTGCCCCAATCAATATGACCATGTCAAAACATAAAATGCATGCTTTTGCTCTTAAGTAAAAGGTGTCTAAGATTTTTAAAAGCATTGATTCGGGGACGGGTCGATGGAAATCAAGGCAGATTTTCCTGTGCAAAGAGGGGTAATAACACTCAGCTGATAATAGCACAACAGTGGGGACTCGACAGTGTCTGCAAGGAGTGCACTGGTCAGATTACTGCACTCCACTCCACCCGGAGAGGTCACAGGAAGGGGGTAGGTCAAGGATTTGAGCTCTCTCTGCACAAACTGGCTCGGGGAGTCGTCTATGGGGAGAGCGAGTCGATGGGACTGGACTTTTACAGGAGCGTTTTTTCAGAAACATTTTACACATTAAAGTGAGGAGTTTGGAAGAAAGAAGTTCTCACAGGCTCGGCCCTGAGGGAACGTGCACCATCAAACACCAGACGGAGCAGATAATTCCTCCTCTGCAGTGCGAACCACACAGAGCCAATCACATTTAACGAGAATTCTTCTGAGTGATATATTGTTGTTTAAACATGTCAGTTATCCTACCTTGAGGTGATATTGCTGTATTATTCTTATTTTGGCTCTGAGTTCCCTGTGCTCCCTGAATGAGAGTCAGTCGCTGAGGTGAAAACGAGTCAGAGGCAGAAAGGGCTCCGGGTGGGTTCAGTGGTTAAGGGAAGTTTTTTCTTCTTCTGTTTCTTCTCCCTAATGTGGGCACCAGTGAGGCCCAGACAACCTCCATGCCACCACTGGGGACACAGCACCGCCCACAGGGAGCCAAACCCAAGTCGTTTGAAACACACCCGGCACAGAGAGACAGCAAGAAAAACACAAGATGACAAAAGGGAAAAAACAAAAATCATGTCCCATAATCAGAAACAAAACTGGTGCCCACCACATGAAGGACGCTGCCAGTGTGCGTCCATGTGTCCCCGGCTGCTGCAACAGTTAGCACAGCGGCCACAAAATTGGGCTTTCAGACAATGGCGGTACAACAGCAATTAGCCTTGTTCATGGGTGTGGCTATGCTCTGAAGACACTCATCTATCCATGACCACAGAAGCGTATAATGAATGACACAACATTGCTGTGACACAATAAAATAAACAACATCTGGCTGAACTTAGACAACTCCCTGCCTCTCTGTTGACCCCTCGACTTGACATATAGGTCGTGAAGAAGGCTTTAATCAACGGCACAGCGCAGTCAAAGATGAAATGTTTTGGATTAATATATAATTTTAATGTCATCTGCATGGTCAAATGTTAATTTTGAAAAGTTAAGATTGACACATTTACTTTGGGTTGGCTTTTCAATTTTTTCTTTTTGGCAGACACGGCTGTTTGAGCAGAATTCCATGATTCTCTGTTTATAATTTTAAGACTGACGGGTTAGCTGATTAATTGTGTGTAATATCTGGATACATTTGAACTGAGAATTTTCTGAACAAAGGTTCTTGTCTTTGTTTGCAATTTAGGGAGCATGGAAATAATTTTGTATGATGTGCTGCCATCATTAACTTTGAGGGCTTTGTTTACCTGTACTTGACATTGAGTTAATTGAAAGGCATTCAGCAAGTAGTTGTGTTCCAGATAACCAACAGTCTCTTCACCACCAGGCCAACAACCCATCAACCCAGTTTTCAGCTCAGAAAAGGCATGGGCTTGACAAGTAGTATTACTTCAAAACACCATTTGGTTTTATCTAGATTTTTGCGTGTCTTGTTTTTATTTGGAACGAGAATGTGGGAAAAGGAAGCTGGCGGGGGGGCTTATTGAGTCACCTGATCCAGGCTATGGTGGAGGTGATGACAGCCGTGGCTGTGCCACCGCGTGTCATATGATGAGGGGACGAAACAGAGAGTGACTGAACCCCCCCCCCCCCCCCCCCCCTTAATGGACAGCAACTACGCCATTGGGAAGACATTGGAGGAGAAGGAGCAAGGAGAAGGGGGGTGGGGAAGAAGAAGAAGAGAAGGAGAAGATAGACAGGGTTAAGGAAGCAGAGTGATGGCTTTCATATGATACCCCATTCCATGTGATTCTTGATAAAAGCAGGCCTGGTGTACGGTGATGAGTGGGGGGGGGGGGGGGGGGGTGAGGAGGGATAGAAGACGTACTCTGCTTCACACTGCAGTGGGCTGGAAGGCTCTCTGCTGGTACTCCAGCGACACTGTGTGAAGCCAGCAGGTATGGAAGCACAGTAACACATCCAAGTGTGTGTGTGTGTGTGTGTGTGTGTGTGTGTGTGTGTGTGTGTGTGTGTGTGTGTGTGTGCATTTAATGGCTTAATCAACAACATAAACACTAGCCGAATAGGAAACAGGGATTGTTCACCCTGCCTCCCACCTTTTAGACAAGGAGTCCACACAAATAGCTTATCCATACACCTCGAACAAAGAACACAGCTCCCCCTCCTTTTGTTTAAAAGAGTCTTTTGGTACACTGTATCAGTAGCCCGCATTCTCTATGGAAACAAAGCCAGATGACAGTCATCACTGCAAAGGAGAGGGGTACAACCGCACAAACACGTCTATATTAATATCTTGCATTACTCCAGTCACACAAGATAATTGCCCAAAATAGATAAAGGGCCAGGCCGCATGCTAACACCCTCATAAATGCAGATGTTATGCGGATGATTTAATCACGGGTATAACAGATGTTTTTAGGCTGCCCTCTTTCATTAAAAGCCTGCCACAGTAGACGCAGGAATCAAAGATTATTCCAGGAATTAGGATATGAAAAGCACGTTAGCTCAATTAAGGAAATTAAATTGTGTACATTAGACAGAGCCGTGTTCAACCAGCAGCGAGCATTTCGCCGGTGAGGCCACGGCATAATAAAATCAAAGAATCACAGCTTAATTGAAATGCACTTAAAAGGGATCATGCTGACAAATGCGATTGTATTGAGGCGCTAATGTGCACACCTCCTCCCTGTCCACTTTAAATCCAATGAAATTGAAATATCCTGGGCTGCTGACCGCTTCCTGATACAATCAGCTGGCCAGCCGCACGGCACATGCAGAGAGGAAGAACAAGATGAGGAAAAAAAATAGGAAGCAGGTAATCAATTTAGAACAGACACATCAGGACAAAACATGCACCCCCCTCCTCACTGCTCCCGTCTGCTCACACACTCATATGATGTTGAGTTCCCTCACAGATTTAAACAAATGAAAAGGTGAAGTGTAGATAACAAGCCACCAAAGCCTTATCAGTCTCGTCCTGCCGAGGTAGAACGGTTGCTTCTTCTGTCAGCTTATAACAGCTTGTGTTTAGACAAGAGTTCAATTAAGATGCACTACACATCCATCACAACATGCTCATACACTGACATACATCTTCTTTATGTTTCCCCTCACAGTATCTTTTTTACAACACTTATCGGATGGCATGTCAACTTACACGCTCAATGGGAGGCCATCTACTGTCAGACACATACACTCGTGTGGAAATCCAGTTTTCTTTTTCTACCGCAACATCACTGGGACCTCAATCACTCATCTAGATTTAATTATTAAGTTTGTTTGTAGGTGTCAGGCCTGCAAATATGTTTCCGTCCCTACAATACTGTGGAACATTAATATCTAAGTGGAAAAAAGCGACTCTCCAGGGCCCCATCCTGCAGCCTAGTTTTCTCTGTCCTCAACAGAATATATTAGGCTGAATCAGAGCAGTAGTGAAGGCAAACAAAATATCATCTTGCAACAACTCTCCCTTAACACTTTTATTTTATTTAGTAGTAGCTGATGAGAACCTTGTACTTGAATTGCAAACACTAAATACCTACACCCTTTCTGAGCTAACACAATGTTTCACAAACAAGCCTTTCCGTCTACATATATATGTAAGCAAACTAAAATAGAAGGTACACAGTTGGACTGCTGATATGGAAACAAAAAAGTAATGTGTTTGCTATTTTTCTTGCCATTAGTGTGTCTGCTGCTGAGCAGAGCAGTACTCTCTAAGGTAATTCTCTGGAGGAGCCACTAGGGGAGCTTCCAACCCCCTTTTAAACAAACTTGAGCATACAGTGTATTCAAACACAGACGCACAAACAAGACAAAAAGAGAAACAAAGAGAAAAGGAGAATGAATGTGATCTGGTGTGTCTCAACTAGGGAGGATACTGCCATCATCATAAACTACACACAAAAAAGGGCACAGACACACTTCATCTTTTTTTACTATCACTGTGGCCTTCATCCTCACATTATTCAGCCATCCGCATGCGATTCTCACTGTTGACACTGCTTTGCAGATGCGATGAACACGCCAGCATGCTATTGTAGTACAGACTAGTATAGCGATGGGAATACTCTGCACCCCAAAGTACAGAACACACCTCCATTATGCATTACACATCTAAGATATTTAAGCTCTTTGTAAGAGTTAAGTCTTGGAGCCGTGCCGTGTCATTCTGTGGGGGATGATAGGGAGCTTTAGTCATGTCTGTATTAGTGGGATGACTTCCAAAGCCTCTGGGATGGTGTGTTACAACCACCAGCTCCAGTCATTCCCTGCGTTGATACCCAACTCTGCCTGGCCCTAAGCACCAGATCAGAACCCCAAATAGGCCTTGCATTTAAAGGGGATAAGCCTTACCACAGAGGCCGACTATTCACCAAATAAGATCAAATGAATTGCTGTACTTTTTTTCTGTGTGAGAGTCGAAATAAATCGAAACGCAGTGGGTTCACCAGTCCGGTGTGGGGACAGAGCCGAGCAGCAAAGCTCCGGTTTCTGTTCCGTGCGTGGGGGGAAAAAGGCCGGTGCGTTTATTGTGCTTTACAAAAAGTCTTTGGGAGCAGAAGTGAGTCTTGAGACTTGTGAACATCAGCTGACCTGAATTCCAGGACACGTGTCGTCTTCAGAAGTGGGGAAGGCAGTGTTTTCCCTTCTTGGAGCAGGAGAACATGGTTCTTATTCTAAGATAAATACCGCCCATCTGTCTGGTGCTGTATGGTGGTGGGGTGTGTGTGTGCCAACACTGAAGCCCTTCAAGAGACACTTAGGTCTGTGTGTATATTTTCACAGTCTGATTGAAGTAAAACACAGCCTTTAATGTATCATTTCAAGTGAACACCGTGCCCAAATGAAAACACACACACCTACAAGCCCCACTTAATTGAAGGCTACAGATTTTCACATAGCAGACAGTTTTTTTACTTCTTCTTCTTCTTTTTTTTCCGAGATGGAGAAGAGAATACTTTTTTTAAATCAATATTCTCAACTTGTTTTCCCGCAAATTAAAGCTGCCATTCTCAGGCTGGTGTCACCAGGGAGAACGCCGAGAGACAGAGACGGATAAGAACTGCAGCAGCAAAGTTTTATATTTCAAGCAAAGAAAAGATTGAAACATAATCCTACATCATCTCAAAAATGACTGAAAAAGATAGAGAGAGAGAGAGACAGAAAAACATACACTAAAAGGAAGCCCGGATGCTACTTCTGTTTTCTGCCAGAATGTGAAAGAACATACAATAAGTGAAGAAGAATGAAGATATCATGAGATGATCATAATTTCAAATGCACTTATACATTTTTCTTTGAGGAATAATAAAGTGTCGGTTATAATAACTTGCTCTTGACATACTTTCCAATTCATGAGAGAAGAATTTCCTTGGTGCAAGTTTCGACCTCGTCTTCCATCTCAATAACATGCGACTGCCTGCAGTTAGTCTACATAACATGCAATTTACACACAAGACTGCACTCCTCATGCCGTCTGTGCCAGCAGACCATAACCGTAATTTGCCATAAAAACAGATACACTCTTCAGGAAGCTTGTAGTGCCTAAAAACCTCAATTAGGTTCATCAATTTTTGATGGAACGGCTCTGATAAGGTCCTACACCCACTCACCAGCCAGTCCCATCCCTCCAGTGCCCCTGTGCTGGCAGGATGTCTTTAATTGTTGGCCCTAAGCACTGGAGACAGACAAGACTTTGTTTGCTCAGTAATGGATGGCTCTGTACCTAACACAATATTGAGGCTGGTTATGCAAGCATGGCTGCCGCACTCCTGGCGTGCAGTGGGAGTTGAATAGAGAGATGTTGACGGTGGTGAAGGACAATGGAGGAGTCACGTGATGAGCACTTGACTGACTGGGTGTACTGGCAGTGCTGGCACCTGGTGGGATAACAAGTGTTGAGACCTCCGTCGCCCTCGTACAGTGCAGTCATTTCTCTTCTACGTCCAACTCTTGGAACAAAGACCTTCTCCATAGTCGGCAGGAAGTTTCCACACCAGGCCAAGCTCTTTAAAACCGTCTTGCACATACGGCAGGGCTGTTAAATACAACAGGCACAAGGGGAAAACATGAAAGACAGGTTCTCCCTAAAGCTGTTTCTCCTTCCTCTGGTATAGGGAAGTTACTTTCACCTTTGCATGCGGTGATAGCATCCTCTTTCCTCATCTGTGCTCCTCTTCCAGGACCTCCGAGCTGTCCTGGGAGGTGCCTTTACTAAGGGATTTCTCTTCATTGACTTTCTGGGTAAATTGATTTTAATAGCCAACACTTGGGGCCTTTTCTCACGGTCTCCTCTTTCACCAGCGGCAGGCTCCGTCACGCCCTGCCATATTTCTCCACTCAGGACGTCTGGGCTATTTTCCAGGGCTATTGGAATAAGAACTGACGAATCCCTTTCAAGGTCCCAAGGAGATAATCTCCTGTCATTTCTGATTTGCATAACATTATTTAAAATTTAATGTAATGGCATTAAGCTATGGAAGACCCGCCCTTTTCTGAGAGCCCACATCTGTTTGTGTCTTTTGTGTGTCTGCGTGTGTACATATTTATGCACAAAGTGCATTTGTGTATGTGTATATGCAGAGACGCAACACAGTGGGATCTCATTTCTGATATGGTACCAGGGAGCCTCCTTCCTCCCTCTGCTCCTCTCTATCTGCTTCTATCTTCCCAGAGCGCCCCCCACCTTCCAATCTGTCCCAGCTAACACATAATATGACCACACTGCACGGAGATAATCAACAGATAGCTCAAAGCAGATGAAAGAGTTATCAGATCTATCCTCACTCAAACACAAATACAAAGAGACACACACACGCGGCAGCTAACAAAGTGCGTTCCAGGGTACTGGGCCAAGACATAGCCCAAAGGACTGCGGGCCGGATACCATTCCATTTGTCGGATCCGTACGTGTCCTACTTAGAAGGCTGCAATGGGACTCAATTAGGCTGGAACCAAGACGAGCTGATAAATTAATTTATTAATGAATACAATGGAGTGGAGAATGGAGGGATGAGCTTGCTCATTTCTTTGGGGTTGGCTGGGCCAAAGAGCTCCACTACAATAGGGGGCTTTGATTGGGAAGGAGATGGGTCAGAGAGGGATTATTGCGAGGGAGACTTTAATGTCTTTGTAGAGGGTTTGTGAGGAGAGCAACTCTGGAAACAGTGCCGTTTCACAAGGTGCAATATTAAGAAAAAAACAATCTGTGTCCGGATTAGGTCACAATCTAGTATTGCTTCCCTGTTCATTGTTTCCTCATAGTCCGGAAAAACGTGTGCACATAAGCACAAAAAAAGCGATAAAGCCCACACCTTGCATCCAGACACGATAGCAAGTAAATGTGTACACAATGTGCAATTGCTTTACTGATACACACACATACAAAACACACAGGCTCACAGGCAAATGCACACAGAAGCATGCCATTACAGTGCAGACAGAGAGGAACACAAACACACACACATGAACTAACAGAGACACACCATCTCTATTCTCGGTGGCAGAGCATCTTCCACACATTAAAAATAAATTAATTCAGAGTCAATTTGGGGAATGTTTGGCGATGCAGGGCAGGAATACCATCTGAGCTCTGGGAATTGTAGATTGCTCCCCCTCTCCCCAAGGCATTTTCTTTGTCTATCTATTTGGTGTGATTAAAAATACAATGATGAATGCATATTTCTTCCAGATGAATAACTTGAAGGGGTTGGCAGCAGATGAATCAGGGAGCAGTGTGTTGGTAGAGAGCCTAGCCAGGTCAAACGATTCACAGTCAGAGCCTCAGTAGGCCGGACTTCCTGCGCATGAAGAGGGAAAAAAGGAGGAGGTCATCTGGACAGCAGTCCACCACATAGAGCTGAGCTGGTTTGATTCACATTAAATCTTCAGAGAAGATTTCATTCATGTTAAAAAACGTCATCTAATAATCTAAACCAAACTTCCATATTCCCATCTGAGGGACTGAAGTTTAACCCCTTTTCTCCAAATTAATTTCTAATGTCAGGTATAGTCACCAATAAAGCATTGTTCATACGCAGATGTGATAAATCAAGCATCTGGACTCAAATATCAAAGTCTTTACTGATTAGAAGTTCATAAACACAAATGGACAGACAGCTGGATTGGCTGCCCACCACATGCACACCATCGTTTCCTATCAAAACAATTTAAGTTCAGACTGTTCTTCATCACCGTCACGTTCAGAAACATCATGTTTCTCCATTTTGAAAACAATTTAACATCTTGCTACCATTTGGGGCATTCAAAGTGAAAAGCTACATCCCGGTCAAAAATTGAAAACTGTGCAAAACAACCCCACCCCCCCCCCCGCTGTGCACTCACAGCCACCCTAACACCATACATCTATATACAGTCAACCGAGCACCAAACGTATAAAGAGTAAGCCTTCACAATGGCTGGGGAGGCTCTGGGCTTGAAGGAGAGTGTTTGAGGCTCATATCCCCAGTAGGGATCCCTCCTGGCAGGGCTACTGAGTGCCCCCCCCCCTCCCAGCTCCCGCACCCTCCCACTGCCCCCTACAAACCAGTGAGAGAGGAAGGCCCTCCTCTCCTTACATGTCAACTTCAGAGAGCATGCCTCTTGGTGCCTCAAAGCTTTGATACCAAAATAGTCCAGGAAGCCTCTGTCTTAAAAATGCCCCAGCAGACCTTTATTTCGAGGATAGAGGGAGGGAAAGGGGAAAAAGAGGCTGGAAAACACAGGAGAACTAGAATTATTACCAGGAAAGAATGAAAGAGGGAAAGTGCATAGGGTTTGAATGATTGTTCCAACACTGCAATGTGCCACTTTGGCAATGCTCCTAAATCTTAACCGGCAAATAGGTCTAATATTTTAGGACTAGATGGAAAAGCAAGGTGTAAAGGAGCTTTAAAGGAACGATAACACACTTATCCCCTCTGAGGACCTTGACTCCCAGGGCTTTCATACCATCCAGTATGCACCAGATTCATATATATGAATATCATATAAAAAATGATACCTATGGCACCCGAACAAAAAGACTGATTCAATAATACTATTTGTGGTGAGTTTAGGAACAGACAAATATTGAAGTTTAGAGGTGAGAGGCTCTGCTTTAATGATCTGTAGCTGAAATTGGAGAGAGTGGAAAGCAAAAAGAGACGGACTGCCACAGTGAAATGTTGTAACATTAAGGTGGTCATGAGTATCTAAACTCAGACCCCCAGGTGTGCCATTGGATAATTTCCCCCTGATCCAGCCCCATGTGACACCGTGGGCACTTGGTGAAGTTAAAGGAACCAGGATGTTCAGAACATTCAAGAACATTGTTCCATGTGTCACAGTTAGAGGTTGTCATTCACTGAAAGCAAATCTTGCCACTACATTGATAATGAGTTAGTCAAGGAAGCCACATGACGCAGAGAGTGCAGCCCTTTCTGTCGAGATACAGTGCCTTGCATAAGTATTCACCCCCCTTGGACTTTTTCCCATTATGTACTGTTACTAACTGGAATTCAAATAGACTTAAATAAACTTTTTCCCGTTTGATCAACAAAACATGCATAGTACTTTGGAGGTGCAAAATACATTTTATTGTGACACAAATAATAATGAGAACAAAAAAGTTGACATCTTTTGGGTGCATAAGTATTCACCCCCCTGTGTCAATACTTGGTAGAACCCCCTTTCGCTGCAATTACAGCTGCAAGTCTTTTGGGGTATGTCTCTACCAGCTTTGCACATCTAGAGATGGAAAGGTTTGTCCATTCTTCTTGGCAAAAAAGATGAAGCTCAGTCAGATTGGATGGAGACCGTCTGTGAACCGCAATCTTCAAGTCTTGCCATAGATTCTCTATTGGATTGAGGTCTGGGCTTTGACTGGGCCATTTTAAGACATTAACATTCTTTAATCCAAACCATTCCTTTGTAGCTCTGGCTGTATGTTTAGGGTCATTGTCCTGCTGGAAGATGAACCTCCGCCCCAGTCTCAAATCTTTTGCAGACTGCATCAGATTTTCTTCAAGGATTTCCCTGTATTTGGCTCCATCCATCTTTCCCTCTATTCTGACCAGTTTCCCTGTACCTGCTGAAGAGAAGCATCCCCACAGCATGATGCTACCACCACCATGTTTCACTGTTGGGATGGTGTGCCCAGGGTGATGGGCAGTGTTGGGTTTTCGCCACACATAGCGTTTTGCATTGAGGCCAAAAAGTTCAATTTTGGTCTCATCTGACCAGAGCACCTTCTTCCACATGTTTGCTGTGTCTCCCACATGGCTTCTGGCAAACTCCAAACGGGATTTTTTATGGATCCCTTTCAACAATGGCTTTCTTCTTGCCACTCTTCCATAAAGGCCAGATTTGTGGAGTAGACGACTAATAGTTGTCCTGTGGACAGATTCTCCCACCTCAGCTGTGGATCTCTGCAACTCCTCCAGAGTAACCATGGGCCTCCTGGTTGCTTCTCTGATTCATTTTCTCCTTGTCCGACTCTTCAGTTTGGGTGGACGGCCTCCTCTTGGTAGGTTTGCGGTTGTGCCATATTCTTTCCATTTTCTTATGATGGATTTTATGGTGCTCAGAGAGATGTTCAAAGCTCTGGATATTTTTTTATAACCTAACCCTGCTTCATATTTCTCCACAACTTTATCCCTGACCTGTTTGGTGAGCTCCTTGGTCTTCATGATGCTGTTTGTTCAGTAATGATCTCCAACAAACTCTGAGTCCGTCACAGAACAGGTGTATTTATACTGAGATTAAATTGCAGACAGGTGGACCCTATTTACTAATTATGTGACTTGCAAATGTGACTTGTGAATGCAATTGGTCGGACCAGATCTTTGTTAGGGGTTTCACAGTAAAGGGGGTGAATACATATGCACTCAACACTTTTCAGATTTTTATTTATAAACAATTGTGAAATCCATGTAATATTTCCCCCCACTTCCAAATGATGCACTATTTTGTGTTGGTCCATTACATAAACTCACGATGAAATAAATTTTAATCTGTGGTTATACCATGACAAAATGTAGAAAAGTCCAAAGGGGGTGAATACTTATGCAAGGCACTGTAGTGATTGGCAATGACTGACAACCCTGATCCACGACTTCAGTACATCTGTACATCAGTACATCTCAGTTAGGTTATGCCCTAATTCTTTCTTATTGTTGGCAACAAGACATTAAATGGAGAATTTTGCCTGATAGTAGTTTGTGCCCATGTGAGGCCTAGTGGTAATTAAAATCCACTTTTCCTAAGGAGTAGATTTCTAGTCCCTCCACCTGGACTGGACATGTTTGTGTTATAGGGGTAGCTGCCTCTCTGCTGTAATAGGTTCAACATGCGACATGACAGGCCAGGAACAAGCCAACTTGGTTTACTGGCACAAATCACTTGCCTGTTAGCAAGTAGGATCATGTTCGAAGCAGTTGCTCTATCTATTGCTTCTTTCAAGTCCAAGTTCACCTGCTTACTGAACATTTAGGTCTAGATTAGCTTGTTTATTCAGCAATGCCTAGCACTTGTTAGATGAAAGCACCCGCACCTGTCATAAAAAAGAATTGCTGAAACAGTGATAAATTAATGATCAAATGGCTCAATGTGAAGTACAGTGGCACTGCAGAGTGAGGTAAGCCCCACAGCCAAAGAAATAAGGATAGAGAGAAAGCGACAAATGGAAATAAGGAGTGAGAGTGAAAAAGGATGGAAATCTAGGAGGAGTTTGTGCAAGATGCCTAATACAGTGGTGGCATTCACTGATGATATAATTCAGTTTGTACTCATTTGATATCTGTAAGGACCCTCACACTCTTATGACCAAAGTCCCCAACACATTTGAGAGCCCCTGAAACACTGGCCCAATGTCTGTGTTGTTTTGTGACAGTGGGCCTACATTGCAGTAAACACATACACTTTTAAAGAACAGAATTTTTATTACAGATATACAAGAAAATGTTATCAAATCAAAAGACTTTATCCAACACTGACAAAATGTATTATTCATCTGCAGGCTTTACACAAGCATATTGTCTTTCTCTCTGTGTGTGTGATTGAATGTACTTTGGGGGACAAGGGACTTCTTATGGCTTCTGAGGAAAGAAGGAGATGATGTCAAAAAAGGGGTTTTGTAAACAACACATGCTTGTGGGTTTTGGCTGGTTGAAAGAGGAAGTCACAGTGAGTGACTGGATAGTGTTCTTTTCGGCACATTTCCATCCCTATTATGTCGTCCAGGCGTTACGACGGAGCGCTGCTGCACCTCATCTCATATGCAGTTATCCAACTAACTACCAGCCTTCCCCTGCCGCTCCACTGGCCTTTGATAAGAACAGAGGGAAATTAAAATCATGAATCTGAATTATGAATCCAATGACAAGACAGCCTCCGAAGGCTCGTTCTCCGCACCACGTCTCTTGGTTATTTTTCCTCCTATCTGTTTCTGACTCTCGCTCACTTCTACTCTTGCTCTTTATTTCTCTTTCGATCCCAGGGTTGTTCTCTTTCACTTTTTTCCCCTTTATTTCAACGCCGCCCCGTTCTCTCTTGGTTACTGCATTCGACTGCTAGCATATTCCATAAGAGCAAGAGAGGCTGAGGGAGAAAAGTTTCAAACGATGATAACACACAGTTTGATAAAACTGACAAGGGACTCAATTAAGGCTTCCCTGTCAAAACAGGAGTGATATTTTATTAAGTCGCAGTGTGCCATTCGATGGGTACATCAAGCGACGCATCTGTAGACGAGAGGACTGCACCAGCCGAGTAAGAGGGACACGTGTTGCCACTTTCAGGAAACATCAGTCAAAAGTCACTTCATCACATCTCTTGAAAAATTAAGAGACCCCGATATTAGGATGCTCATTTCCTTTTTAAAGCACAGCCCTGGTGTTTGAAGAGAGACTCTTGCTGCCCCCATTTCTTTCCTTTTTACTTCAAACACATCCAAGCACAAAGAGTCCTGGTATTAGATTTTACAATCTGAACAAGTGTGGCCAAGACTCCGCCACATCTGAAAAGAAACAACCAAAGGCCTGTATTGTCATAGTCCCACAAGCAGACTGTTAAGAGACGGCTTTTTAGGCCAACGTATGTGCTCATTAGAGTCTAATGTTTGAGGTGTGGTTCAGTTTCCAGGCTTTTGGATACAGTGTTAATTCAGTATAGAACAGGTGGATTCAGTGTCTCAAAGTTATTGTAGTAAATACATTTTCTGAGAAGGCACACAATTTGAAAAAAAACAACTGACAGAGAACCACACCATCAGAAGTAAAGAACCCTAGTTTTCAAATTGTAAAGTGTATACATTTCTGTGTTTAATGAGGAAAATTCTGCTCACAGGGAACCTTAACTGGCATGTCAGCATGAAAAGAAAACTTAAACCACGACCAACACTAGCGAGCAGAAATAAAAAATAACAGGTGTGAAAAGTGCATCGGACCACAGTCCATAACAACTGACCACAATTTAGTCTGACTAATAGAGGGAGTTTCGTTCCGGATCCAACTGGACCATTGCTCTGTTCATTTGCATTGATAAAATGAGATCACTTACAAAACTAAAGAAAAACTATTTCAAACTTCTATTTCAAAATAATATCCCAGAGTGGAGGTTAGGATCCACTGATGTGTGAAGTAATCTGCCCGATTGCTCTAATTATGTAAATACTGCTGTGACACACTTGTGCGTAATGCTGTGTGATGGATGCACAGGAATGGAAGAATGAGGAGGAAACAAGAGTTTAGGGATCTCAAAGATATTTTGTCCCATGACGATGACTGATCAGCTGCTATAGATTCTATAGATCTGTGATCTTTGTGCTGAACTGAGTCCAGTATCACACAGATTGACAGACGGAACCGAACCATCCCAGTAGAAAAACAAGCATATAATGATAATTCTGTTAAATTTGATAGATTGGGGACATCACAGTTGTCTTTCAAATTAATAATCCTGCAGTACAACAAGTTCCCCCACAATGTGAAGCCTCCACCTTTGAATTGGATAAACATTTAAGGCACCTTTCTATCGTCCTCACTCTCACTCACTGTATTATCAACAGCAGCAGTGTATTTTCTTTATTAATGACATCAGTGCTGTCCCATAAAATCACTCTTCCCCAATTTATTTTCATGAGGTGCTTTGCATTGACCATTTATGGTTGAATTTCGGCGTGTAGGGGGCGGACTTTGAAGCAGATCCAGATACAAACCTTTCCAGGTGCACTGTGATTTATAAAGTAAACATTGTGTTCAGGTTTTTTTTCTTGCGTACACCATTTTCGCCAGCTTCTAGTCCAAACACCCCCTGGTCAAACTAGCCCCCAAGCACTAAATCACGAGCGAGAGTAATTTATAAATAAAAGTGACCTTCCTGTTGATGGGACATTACATTTGTCCAGTTTGTGAAGGGATGAACAAATGAATTAGGATTTTCTTTGCAAAATCTAATCTAATCTGAATTCAGTGTGATAAGTAATAGATAAAATTAAAAATAAAAATACGACTCAGTGTGAAACTCTTTTTGAGAAAATACAGAATTAAAAAAACAATGTAATTTCCGTGAATATTATGTCAAACTTTATAAAAAATAAAACTTTAATTAAGACTGGTATTGAAAAACTACCTGTTTCCACAGACTAATTTCACTTCACAATGACAGTTCACCACTTCCTTTCTGACAATATCAGGACATTCTGAAGTAGAATTTCAAAGTAAAAGCCCATGACAGATCGTATTTTCCCTGTTTTGCCCCTTGACGCAGCCTACGTCATACAAAATTCTTTAGTGCACTCCTTATACTGCAATGTGAAACCAAAACTAACTGAATGAAATTAATACAATGTAACAAAGACATGAACCTTGGTTTGAGGTTGTGAAAACGCCCTAAAACTCATTTGAAAGACTTATTAGTTACTTGTGGATCTCCAATGCAAAAATAACTAAGATGATTTTATGCCTGTATTTTGTACATGTGCTCTCGGGCTGCACGATATAAGAAAACATGCAATATATATGATAACGTTGTTGAATGCAGCGATGACAATATGACAATATGAAAAAAAATTCTTTTAATTCCAACAACATGGTTTCATTGAATAAATTCCACCTGGCTGGACGCAGGTACCATGGACAGCTCCACAGCCGGAAAAGAGAGGGCGCACAGCGGCGAGAGAGCAGCAAGTTTCGAGGGTGAGGGTGTGTGTGTGTGTGTGTGTGCCATTACCTTTCGTTCAGGTTCTCGAATTTGTTATAGTTATCAACTGTTTATAGAACTTAATTTGGCCAGGGACAAACGTGATCACTAGCAGTTTCCACTGTACTATAATTTTGTTGGGAGGTGGAGGTGGCACGAAATTTGACGGAGGTGGCTCGCAATTCACTGTGCAGGAAAAGCCCTGGTAAGGTCCATCAATGATTTGAATATCTTTAATTTATTTTCTGGTGCAGTTGGGCTCCATCTGATTTATTTTACTCTGTTGTCTCGCAACTGTGATGTGTGGCTGCTGTGGCACTGACCCTTACAGACTGTACTATTGTTTGCATACACAAATTAAAACTCAGTCTACCGTTGCACTCATTTTAAGTCGCTCTGGATGAGAGACTGTAAAATACCTGCAATGTAAGATGGAATGTAGCTTTCTTTTTTCTATCTCTGCAAACACAGGATTTGAGTATATCAGCATTACACACAGACCTTGATGTTTGTGTGGACAACTGAATATTTATTCACCAACTTCCACCCTACTTTAAATTTCTTTTTAAATAAAAGTAAACTTAATCCCTCAGAGAGAGCAAACATGGTGGTGTTGTTAAAAAGAAAGCAGCAGCGCTCTGATGTGCCTGGGAGAGGCCACAGCGTTACAGTAAGATGAAACTTTAATTCTCGATTCTCTCTTGTAATTGAGATTGCTCTTGTAGGATGTTGTATTGCTGAGAAAAAACAGATTCTGTCCACCCCCACACACACACCCACTCTCCCCCTACACACACTATACATACTATGCGTGTGCATGGGTTTACATGTTGTACACAAGCACGGGTCTACATGCCATCTTGCCTACAATGTAACAGAATTGTTTGTGTTTGCCTTCATCTCCGCAAATGCAATGTGTGTGTGTGTACATGTGCACGTGTCTGAGCTGACACTCGGTTGTACAGGAGCTCAGAGCTGACCATACATAGTCTGTTTCATCTAGAACAAAAGCTCTGTTGGAGGACACAAAAGGCCAGGTTCAAAAGCATCGCAGGCGTCAGGAGCCCAGGCCTAGATACATGAAACAATCAGTGTAAACTTGTCCACAGCTAAGAGGGCTGTGATGCACCTACACCACTCCTCGTGCTCAACTGCAGGCACCGCGCTGTCCTCATAAGACAAGATTAAAGCTCTCAGTAGATCAAACACAATGTTGGTGATTAGCACAAAATAATGTTTTTGTGTTTCTATCATTGATTAATATGTTGCTCCCAAGACGAGCGGCACATCATGCATCATTTATGCATCATGTGTACGACTGGAATTGCAGCCTCTCTGCCCTGTGCGGCTGGCATGCAAAAGGGCGGGGGGGGGGGGGGGGGGGGGTGGATAAGGCAGGGGACATGTGTGTGCTTGTGTGTGTGTGTAGGGCAGGTTTTCTCACATACACTGTGGGTGTAGAAATTAATCTTATATGACAATTGCAATGAGTGAGGGTGGGTGTGTAACTCATTCGTAAGGCCACATCTCACTGACAGCTACTGGAGATACAATGATGGATTCAGGCATTGACAAGCAGCGGTGCTGTTTTAATGAAGAGAAAACTCCACTCACACCCCCACACACACACTATAAATGTCTGAAGGTCCCACCCTCCCTCCCGCGCTGTTATTCCCTCATTCCTCCTCCCCTCCTCAGTCCTCCATCACTCTCTCCTGGATATTTATGACTGATTGATCCGTCAGCGCTTTTGCTAAACAAATGAAAGTTGCAGCTTGTGCCATCGAGGCGATGCTTTCATCAGGGCTCAGCAGGATTGGTTTGAAGCGGGCCCCCACTTCCCTCGTGCACCAGCGCCGAACTTCATGAGCTAGGACTTGGGAATGTGACATTTACATTGAGTCACCCCATGTAGCCAAATTGTGTTTGTTTTTCAGTTGAATCAAGCTGATTGTATGTTATAGGTGTGTCATGGGATTATGTAACACAATATTTATTTCTGTTTGACTCTCTTCGATGCAATCTGGAGTCACTGTTATTATACAGCAAGAGTTGAACGATTCACCTCATCTCAGCGAAGAAAAACTCATGATGTGTAACATGAGTGAAGGCGTATGCATGTAACAGCATTGTGATTTTAATCCCATTAGAATTGGCTATGTGAGTAAATTTGATAGACTTAGAGCTACTGTTCCAGTAAAGATTTCACCTTCTTCGACTTCCCAGTAAACAGCCACTAAATATTACCATAGAAAGGTATTTTGCTCGACTCTAGCTTTTAGGGTTAGACTTTGTAATTGAAGAAGTAGATGAACTCTTTTAACGTATCACTCATTTTCATTTACAGCCTTCATTCACAAAAACATGCTTTGGTATTCTTATGTAGGCATTGTGGACACGGACAGTGATAGTTTTTAATAATACCACTGGCGTTAAGCTATAACAATCCCCTCACAGGCATGGTCCTGACACTCTGAACAGTTCCAACAGGGCAAAAGAAAACCAGCAAGTTAAGCATGAGGGTGTCAGAGAATGCAATCAATGAACGTGTCATGGTCTGTGTGTAAGTGTGCGTTTGTGTGTGTGTTGATGTGCTGTTCCCACTTTCTACTTGCAGGCTGATCTGCCCTGAACAGGTACCAGTGTGTTGTAAGCCCAGCGGCACTGTGTTTAGTTTGGCCTGCCTTTGGTCCCCTCTCCATCCCTTTGCCACTTTCACTTTGAAACCTGAACACCTTCGTTAATTCATTCTCTATGAATGTATTGCAAGCATTTTTTTCCTACCATTTGCATTTAGTCATTCACCAATATTTCTACATAATTTGTACCACAGTGGCACGCAGGAGAACATTGTGTTATTTCACATTCTGAAATAACACAAGTTAATAGTGATTAATAGAAGGGGTTAAAGGAGAGACAGACATAAGACATGTTGTCTCACGATCTATGTGTTGCTGATGGTGTCAGCTCTTTGTCTCTAGCTTCTGTTTTCTCTGGAGTGACTGCACAGGAACAAATAAATAAGCAGCACCGTGGTGGGTGTGCTTCAGGAGAGCATGAGGTCTATAGCAAAAAAAATATACAAAACTTCAACACAGGATGCTTACGAGAATAGACAAGCGAAGTAGGACCCCCTACAGTTGTAGTAGTTTAATTAAATAACTTATAACAAATTTAATACAGATATACTTTGAGGGAAACACTATTTGATACCTTTTGTCAAAACAAATGACCCGAATGGTCTTTGTGTTGTGTAAATGCATGTCAATAGTAAGTGATTGCACTAATTGCAAAGGATCCAAATCATTACTTTATTAACTAGAAGGCTACCTGCACATACCTCCGCAAAAGCTAACACCCTATCTTGCTGTGTTGAAAAAAGTATTCCTGGAAGCGCTCATTTATCCAGATCCAATCCATCATTGGGTTCTCCACTGGGTCATTTACTACCTTTCCATTACTTTTCATGGAATTGGGCAGTGTTTCCGTGTTGAGTGTTTGAATCCTGTTGAGAGACCTTTATATGAAGTCTGCAAAGTGGCCGAGGGGCTAAAGGCAATGAAAACATTAAGGAGGTATTCACAGCTTCCATGACACTGAAATACACAAATGAGTGGAATCAATGGCATTTTGCTCTCACAATGTTAAAGCATAGCCGAAAGAAGAAGAAAACAAATACAATTTAAACAATTCCCCTGATCCGCAGGATGATTTAAGCTCATTGGGTATTTGCTTGGCTTATACTACTTCTACATCACCCACCTGTTGCACACAAGCTCTACAGAGAAACATGGTGCTCAAGCTCTTCTTAATATAACTTTACAACAGATAGGACATCTGTTGTGAGGTTATATCAAGAAGAGACTAATTCAGATGAGCAAAACCAAACAAAGCCATCTGAGGTTCTAGGTCCAACCCTTGTTTTGTTCAAATTACCTGCATCTTGCCACAGACTCACATGCTGCAACACATAAACACACATGCACAAAATGTTTAGTCTCCTCTAAATATGTGTGTATCCAAAAACGAGAGGTAAACAAGTTTAATCATCCTGGTCCGTGTCGGTTCCACTGACAGTTTGTGTTAACAAAACAGGAGGAGATGAGAAAGGTGGAGCACCAGGGTTTTTACCCCAGCTGAAGCTGTAAGTAGAAAAAAGAGCAATGAAGAAAAAACAATAAATACTTAGTTGGTGAGTTAGCACAGCCCTAAAGTGCTAATTGGATACACATTTGTGGACGAGAACTTAACAAGCACTTAAATTGTGCATTAATCAAACAAAGCTTAATATGAACTGACAAGAAGCTTGGCAATCTGGCAGCCATCTGGAAGACAGGCCTGTCAGTCACAGAGAGGTGAGAAAGAGGGATGTCTGAACTCTGGGTTGACCCCAGAGAGAGGGAGATCGCAGGGAGAGAAAGACCACAAGATAGGAAAAGAGACAATGAGAGATAGAGGTTGAGAAAGACAGTGAGGGAAGTTGAGTCTAAAGGTTACAAAGACAGAGATGAAGAGTACAGAAGTCGATTTGGAGATTGTTAAAGATGGCGGGTCAAGTAGCACTGATGCCAAAACAAGGTCAGTTAGAGGGATGTGTTTTTGACAGCTCTGGTGAAAAACACTGTCAGGGTCATCATATCTCAACTTAACAAATAGCCACGTGTACACATACACACACAGACACACACACAAACAGACACAGACAAGTTAGTACTTATATCTTAGTGAGGACGCTCATTGGCATAATGCAGCCCTAGCCCCTTACCCTATAACCATAATTCTAAATTCTGATTCTGAACCCTAAAACCAAGCCCTTTAAAAAAGTGAGGAACGGTCAAATGTCATCACTATGAAGGGGCTATGCTTATAAGGGTATATAAGTACATATAGTATATCTCTTTAAATCTTCATGGGGTCTTCTACATGTGTGGCTCTGCTTTTTACTGGGAGATTATTTATTTTTTTGGTCTGTCGCATGTTAGACGTGTCATAACCCCCCCCACCTAGCTCGCAGGGAAGTCAGCGGGGAATCCCCTGCTTTGTTCACTCCTCGACTTCTGGATTTCATACTAGGAGGCCAGGCAGATAAAGTCAGTGGAAACTGCGGAGCAACTCACTCTGACATTTCCGTTCACACATGCACCTTCTCCAGAGAAAATACTGAGGAACTCCAGAGTCCAGTGCAGGTCTGAAAGCAACTTTTAATGCGTATTCCAACAAGTAGCCAACACATATTGCTTAACCCAGAGGAATGGGCTTCACAATTAACTTGTGGCATGTCTGACTGTAGCGTGTATCCTTAAACCCTGTTGACAAGCTGAGTTATTGTGGATTATATTGTCAGTCGCTATAAGTGTGCTGTGGGTGCACACCAAAAGCCTCCAATCAGAGAGTTCTCTGATTGGAGCATAGTTACAGCGCCCGGCTGATTGGTTGCCATCTGCAGCTGCTTCACTCGGCGGATGGGGACACAGTAACGAGAAAAACAAGAAGAAAACTGACAAGACTGTGATACGAGCCACGAGCGATTCCTCTACCAGCTAACTCTGCACTTTGATTCCCTCCCTCCAGTGCTTAGAGAGATTTTGATTTTACCCGCCTGTCGTGTACTCGGACTCCTTTTCTCCTTAAAAATCCAATTCTGATTTCACATTGTTCTTCACCTAAGTTATGTATGACAAATGCCTGGGGCCAAATCACCATCAAAGCCGTACATCGCAGGAACACAGCGCTTCCGAGCTTCTTACTGATGACAGATGTCACTTTTGAAGTGAGCTAGGGGATGAAAGTGGCGGGGATGTGACGGGCAGCGTGAGGACAGCTTCTCCACCGCGACCTGCCATCATCAGTGTGTATGTAATGGGGAGAGACTGGAGGGGCCTGGTAGCTCCAACGGCCTTCTGGGGTGTCTGTCTCGGTGTCCAAAAGTGGCCAAGTCTTACATGTCATAGGCACCTGGCCTGCAAGCAGCCAGCACCCAATCTGGCAGCCCAGCAGCCAGTCAGCCAGCATGGCTGCTAGTCAGCCAGCCAGCAGCCCATCATGCCTCTGCCACCCGATTGGGATGGAAGTGTCTCTCTCCGTTACACTGGCTGCTCTGCCAGTGGATTCGTCAGGGTATAGAGAGAATAGCTAATCTGAGGGAACCAGCGGCCCAGAATCAAAGGGCAACTGGCTTCTGTCTTCCTTGTGTGTAGCAGCGCTCACCTGGGTACTATCCCCGGTGTGACAGAGCGAGCAGCAAGAGGACTTGGTAAACAAGGCAGAGCAATGCAACTTTCAAACAGAGAGGCAGCTAGTGCAGGGAAACCAAAACAAACTCTTAACTCGGGAAATTCACAGAACATTTTCCCCCTGCCTTCTCCACTGTTCCCTGTGTCTTTATTGTGGCTTGATATGTCACCACTGTCTATATCTCCTACTTACTCAGGACTTCAAGTGGCTGTCTCTATTTTGCTGGGCCATAAATTATTCAGTGCCATGTGTCTTCTTAGTATCTGTGCTTTCCATCGGGTTGCTATCTTATACCCCCTTCTAAAAGAAGGGTTGGTGCTTTGAGACAGAGTTTGCAAAAGGTAACACAGGAACTTCAGCACCGACAACCACTTTCTTAGTAGGAGCTCTTGTCAAGTACATATATTTGTTCCGGCACAAGGAAAATATGAAAAAGAAAAACAAGAAAAAAAGTTGTATCTGAATACAACATGGAAACCAACAAGCTCCACTGCTGCTACGACAACAACTTGGACTAGTATCTGAGCTAAAAATAATGACAGCACTCCACATGGAGGAGTATGTGTTTTGTTTCCCCAGCGTCTGTGTGTGTGCATGTGTGTGCATGTGTGTGTGGAGAGCCGAGGGAGCCCAGTGTATGTAAATAGCCATATGAGACTGCATAGCATTACTGTCCAGACATTGAAGAGGTGACCTGATCCCAATTAATCACACAATCCCAGGGAGAACTGTCACATCCCATCTCCATCAGCAGTAGCATCCTGTTCTGTCTCCCTCCCTTGTCATCCTCTGTTCCACCATCTCTTTTACTCTCCCCTTCTCTCTCTCTCACACACACACACACACACACACACACACACACACACACACACACACACACACACACACACACACACACACACACACACACACACACACACACACACACACACACACACACACACACACACACACACACACACACACACCACCCTACCCTACTAGGCCCCATCATCCCCTCACCAAACTCTCCCCCCACCTTCATCTCCCTGCTTTTATTCAAACATACAGGGTCTAAAGCTGACAGGTCAGCTGGCATGGGCCAGTCGGTCCCCACCTGTCCCCTAGCTTCTCCCCCCAGAAGGCAAAGTGCCAGAAGAGGAAAGAAGAGGCACTTCTATCTTTACAGCTGCCAAAACAGGATGCAGCCTTAGGCTTCCTACCCCCCAAAGAGACAAAGTGTTTGTATTGCATCGGTATCAGTGAAAAAGAGCATCAATTTGATGGTTTACCACACTCTTCAACATGAGCACACTGGGGTGAGGATGGTGACAAAAAGAGTCAACATGTGGAAGAGGTCGGTTGTTTAATTAAAATATGACACGATACTGGGCATTTGTAATGCCAGTGTTTTACACAAATCCAAACGAAGATTGAACCATCTTTTAAATTGTGGCATGCAGGTAGATAGTTACTGTTCTTCTGACTGTCAAGACCACAGATGTAGGTATTTTGAAGAGTATAATGATGAATGTGTTGGTGTATCACACAAATCCACACACACACAAGCCGTTTAAAGAGTATGATTAAGAAAGTGTAACAGGCAATATGATGTTGTGTGTATGAGTCATTTTATATCTGTGCTGTCACCTTTTATTATTTGTTAAGAGGAAATGTGGTCATAGAGTGTGGAAAAAGATGGAGAGATGAGCACAAAAACACAACCATCTACCTGACATTTGTGTGTCTTCTGTGTGAACTGCAAATCATAGGATTGGTCTAATGAGGGTTGTCTGTCAAATCCTTCAGAAACAATATATATTTTTACAATCTTTTTTTTTTTTTTTAAATACATGGATATACAAGTGAAGATCAAAACGCCAGCCATGTCTATGAAAGTGGAATACTGGATACAGGAGTCATGTCGTAGCTTTAACTTGATTCATCCTGATATAACCATTTTGAGTATTCCCTTTGAAAAATGGAGAACTGGCATCTTGTGGAATCACAGAGGAAGTCCGGAGACTATGTATCAGATGTTGTTCAAGTTCTATTGTTTCACCCATCTATTTGCAGCCTGATTCACGTCAGCTTGTTCAAGCTGTTCCCTTTGGTGCTGTTACAGTTACAGGACTGTGACATGAAATCACGGGTGTGAAGAACCACAGGGTAAAGGAGGGCTGTCTGCCCCTCATTCAAACCACTTCTGACGGTTGAAAGTTTTAAAAAGTTGTCCAGAAATAAATTCTTTGCCGCCATTGCTCGCCAAAGTTTACATAAAAGGAAGTGCAGCGTAAAACTATGGAAGTCTTCTAAGCTATCGAATTATACTTCAGAATATGCCTCTGATTCAAAGAGGTTTCGTGATTAGCTCAGGGTCTCTCACTCACTCTCTTCCACTCTTACTCTTCTATTCATTCCTGTTTGAGCATCCCCCTCCGCAGCGTCTATAGTTCCTCATTAGTGGTTGTGTCTGTGGATGATTGCAGGTGCTGTAAAAATGTGTAAGTGTGCCAAGAGAAATGGAGCTTAGAAGCATCGGGGCCATGGGGCCATTGTAGCGCCCACAGGGGAACCTGTAGAGGAGAGAAATATTGCATCTTGGGACTCAACCTTAGAGAAAAGAGGAGGAGAAGGGGGGTTCGGCATTCCCAACACGCCAAAAACTCCCCTCCTCTTACACATCTTGGGTTCTTCCCCAACCCTCTCTCTACCAATTTCCTCTTTTCAGCGTGCCATAGAAAAATGGAAAATTGGAAAAAATGGAACAGTGGGATAAGTATTTATGATGGTAATGAGGCCCCATGAGGCTCTCTCCATCTTAAATCGAGTTAATCATCAGGTGAGTGAGGGCTGTTTTACTGGGAATCCACAAAAGACAACAGCGAGTGAAGGTGTGTGCAACAATCAGATACACATCTCTGATAGCACCTGCAATACTATGGAGGCATTAACCTTTACCAGATGAGAAAAATCTCCTCCTCTCCTCTGAATGGATTTAAACTTTTCTCCCCAGTGACAAACCCGTTTCAAAGAAAACTTTAACACAGCAGTGTTGTTGACTAGCAACGGGAAATGAAGCAGAATTTAACTCAGCAGTCAATGCCTGATTCATTTTCACAGTTTGCACTGTAGTTAATGAGAAAATATTCTGACTGGACTGACTTAACAGTGGTAACAGCAAGTAACTCCTACATCAGCAACATTCCCTTAATTCTGGGATCATTTTGGGACAATATATAACTCAGATATCAGAATGAATTATAATTAACTATGTTGTTAAATCCATCATTGACTTTTTTATGAGTTGTACATTTAAGCTTACAGCTTTTGCGAACACCAAATATACAGATATGTTTACTGTCATGTTACAAAGATCTCCAACAGCTGCCGGAATTATAGTCCTTTTCTATTGAGAGCAAGAAGAGCAGCATGAGGTTGTTAAAGAAGCACAAAGTGAGGTTAAGGTGATCAGCTGGACAAAATGTGGGACTTTAACATGGGAGGCCACTTCCTGTTTCCTACTGGCAGTCAGTTCTTTAAGCCAAAGACATTCTACATGTATTTCATGTAGCTACTATTTTAATAATCATGACAATGGTCCTTAGTTTTATTTTTAACCCAGACCATGATCTTTCCCTGACCAAGTCACTTTTTTACCTAAACTTTACCGAGCTATTGTGGCTTAGGTAAATATGTTTGTCACCCATTAAAGCAGGTGCTTAAAATGTGAGGCATCAGATAGAAAAATACATTTAGTTTAATTTGAATGACTCTTAGCTTTGCATGCAGGAATGGTCCAAATCGGATTGGACTCTTTTTACTGAAAAGGAAGCAAAAGACGTAACTCAAATGACAAAGAGTTCTAGTACAGCCTAAAATCCATCCACTGATCCCTTTTTAGAGATTGCAGGTTCTTCTTACATTTTGTGTGAACCCTTAACGGCTCAGCTGCTTTGACATATCTACTGTAGACCCAGACCTGGTAATTATGAGCTACAAAGCTCACTGACCTTGTCAAGATCTCTCTAACCCTCTCCCAGGTAGCCCAGTGTATGAGAGAAGGCAGTGCATTCTGTCGCTGTTTGGTTGTCCCCAACACACACACACCTGGAACATGGCTGTTTACCTTCCAGGTTAAAGGGCTGAAGTCAGTGACAGAAGGATATTTAACAAGGAAGCAAGGAAGGTGGAGGAGGATGAATATGCAGGAAGAGTAATGTTAATGTGAGGGAGTGGGGAAGAAAGTAAGTAGGGTGGTAAAAGAATGACAGTACAAAGCAGAGGGAGGGGGGTGAATGGGGGTCACAGAGTGATGAAGGGGTTAAATGCCACAAATGCCATGTCTCAAGGCCTCATAAAGACAAGCTCTGCATTGCTCCCAAGGTCAGGGTATGCACATATGCACCTGTGCGATGGTTGTGTGGGTGGGTGGCTGGGGGATCATGCGAGTGCTTCAATTAGCAATACAACCATTCTAGTGTAGTTACCGCATACTGTCTGCGACAAATGGCCATGCAAAGATAAATGGTGCAAAACTCTTAATGGGGATTAGAGATAAATGGATGCTTCTAGCTATGTCTGCAACATATCGACAAATGAAAGGGTTCAGAGTGAAGGCAGGAAAACATGAACTGTCTCCTTGTAAGTGTAAGAGTTTTCTATACTGTCACTTTAAAGTTGAGAATACTACAAAATGTGTTTTTTACATACCGAACATTCCAAAATATAACCAGCAGAGGACATTTATTAGGACACACTTGGTCTCAACATGCTGCATCACAACAGCTCAACTCTGTCATTTTGACGACCCCTTAAAATAAAACTGACAAATTATTTTATTCATTCCTGAGTTACGAAGGGTTGATCCTGCTTAGCCAACCTGTCCCATGATTCATTGGGCTACAATGACAAACTGTTTTTCAAAACTATAGATAATAGTGGTGGCAATCCAAAAGACCAAAAAGGTCAAATGCTTACATATTAAAATTTTTGTATCAGAATTAAAAAACCAAGAGCAAATAAAGTGACTCATCTCTGGAGCTGGCTGACAGTAGTTAGAGTAGAACAAGCTGACGCACAAATCAAAGAAATTCTACGTAGACGAGACCGTCTCCTTTCTGTTCACCCTGCACATCCTCCGAATGATTTAGCCTTCGAATTAGGGTAGTCAAAAAGGGGGTGGAACAGTTAGGGCCAAAGAATTACAAAATCATATCGGAATGTGTTGGACTCTTCATGCTGAAACAAGAGCATGAACAAAATGAGGTTGCGGATTGAACATGCCAGTCGCCAACCAGCCTGCACCAAAGTCCCTCCAGCAGGCATGCCAAATCCCATGGCTTGATGTGGTCAATGACATCTTCAGGAGAATGCAGGTGGCGGCATTACAACCTCCACCTGATATGGTAACTGAGCGATCTGGAAACATCTGAAGACCAAAACCTTTGTCTCCTAAAGGTGGGTGGCGAAAAAATTATTAGCTATTTCCAGTCCAACAAGTGAGGCAGCAATGAATTTGATAATTAACACAAGCCCTTCACAAACATGCAGACATTTGCACATGGACTGTATGTCCTGTAAAAATATACACACACACACACACTGATTGAACAATCCCAAAACAGAACCAAATCCAGACAATGAATGTGAAAGGGTTAAGAGTCTGATCCTTTGATCACTCTCAAGATCCAGGAACTTTGCCACCTAAACCATTATTGTCCCATGAACTTAACAAGCAGAGGCAGCCTTCAGCCAATTACAGGAAGGCATTAGCGTTAGGCGGGTGTGTGTGTTATATGAGACAACCAATTAAAATCACTTATGGGTCGGGTAATACCTGGTGATTTAGACTTGAACAAAACGCCTTTGGGAGGATTATCCCTTGTGTAACCTGATCTTATTCGCTTTCATTCAAAAACACACACACACACGTTTGTGAACCCATACTGCTGAGGATTGGCATTGACTTCCATTCATTGTGGAGAGTCAAACCCTAACCCAGAGCATTATCAATTCATGCTGTTACCTCGATTCACACCTTACTGCTTACCTAAACCAGTATCTCACCAAAGTTTTGCTTCATTAGGACCCAGCTTTTGCCCCCATCGAGGATGACCACTGAAGCTACAAGCTTTGCAAACCCTGCAGACACGGACACACACAAACACAATAGACAGATGACAAGACAACTGGACATTGGGCTGCATTCATGTACATGCCTTTGTCATTCCCAGACAGGCAATTATGAGGCATACCCAAATCTACAGACAACAGATATAGAGGATTGTTTGCAAACCCATGGTTGCAGATTCACACCCACTTTTTTGGCTCTGCCACCACTTGCCTTCCTACTGACCTTCTAGCCTCCCACTAATCAAATTACATTCTTTCTAATACTATATTTGTTTCTCCTATTTTAGTTCATCTATCATGATGAAAAGCTTTTGACAATGCGGACACACATTTTCTATAAATGACAATGGTGGACCTGTAAGTGGACTGTCGAAATCTGATAGAAATATACAATTATACAAGATAAACTAAATAGTAAGAAGGCAAGTCTGTGATCAGTTTATGGTAAACTGAACTGGAAAGTACTGCTGTAGACGACAATTTTGCCTATTTTGCTGGTGTATAAGGAGGGTCTATGTGACAAGTGAAGACTACTTTTTCTGTAAACTTTCTTTGTACATTTGATCTCCAAAAACTGGTTCCGTCAACACAACTTTGACAATGATTGTTCGTGTTAATTGGAACTTGTAAGATTCATCTAAATTAGAATTTTATTGAATTAAAGTAATTGATAAGTAAACAGTTCTAATTCTGTTTTCCATATATTTTTACCGTCTGCCTTTGCCAATCAACCCATTCAGGCCGAAAGTTCTGCTTACAGTCTAAAGACAATATAACTTTTATACAGAACGTTAAAAGGAATTTCTCTACAAAAAGTCACAATACAGCAAAATATATTCTGAGCCATACTTTTTGGAATGCAAAATTGAACTCCATAGACAACAACAATTGGAGGAACAATGGCCAGTTTGAACTGTGTCTTCAAAGATCCTGAAAGTCAGAAATACAGTCAGACTGATGCCAGTCAATCCCACGGGATTTATTCTAAGCCTTCAATCTAATCCTTAACAGGTTTGGTTTTCAGGCCTTGTGTCTGCACTTTAAAATGTGTTTGCACTCTGGTTCAAAAGAACACATGGCAATTCTGAGAAGATGAAAGTTCAAGTTTTGATAATAAAGTTGAGATCGCTGTTGACATCGAACCCATGCACGACTCAAGCAACGAGCCCATACAATGACATCATTATGAACTCTGCCATTCTAGAACAACTGAGACAAACTTAGCCCCACTGTTTCTCACTCACACAGACAATAACTTAAAAATCTTGCCTTTCATGGACACCAGCCAAAACCATCATGTAGCCTAATGCAGAGCTAGCGGTCTGATAATGAGCTAATGGCTAGTGCTGTACAGCCATTTGACTGACATGACCGATTCGCAAGCTCTGTATGCTTTTCACCTACTTGTGGCTCAACTGTATTGCCAATGATACCATTAATTCTCCCCATGGGCATTTTTTTAAGGCATCCACAGAAAATCATTGAAACCAAAAACCTCAAATGGGCATGGTCAATGTGGGCTAAGTTTAAACTGGCACAGTGGAGTGTACTTTCTTCCACCTCGAGACCACTGAAGCTGACCTCAACATGCAGAGAGATGGTTTAAGGGATGTGTTTGCAGATGTGCCTCGGCTAGATGTGTCGTCTAGATCACTAACTGTGAGGAACTGAAGTATTCTCAGGTTGCTGTGGTGGTCTGGGTGAGACTGGTCTTCACTTTACTCCATTTCTACCCACCACAAAAGCATCTTTCCAGGGGTTAAGAAAAGAACAGAAGTGGGAAAATAAATGTTTTTCCAGGACCTTGTAAAATACCCACGTCTGGAGACAAATTCTTTGACTTGAATAAGCCTTGTATAAAGAGATTTCGGAAAGAGAAAAGAAAACCAGAATTAGCTGACAAAGGAAGAGATCAGTAGTTCTACACAGAATGAGATAAAAATAAAAACAGCTGACTAGCACTAAGCCTTTTAATCTCTCTGGTTTGGAAATATAAATAGCATTTCTGGCAGTCCTTTAAATTCATCCGTCTAAAACAAAATCATACAGTCTGCCAAAATGTATGACACAGACGCTCTCTATGAGAACATTAGTCCAACAATTTGAAGCCTTGCACTCACAAATCACTGTACAAAGCACAACAGGGAACAAAGCAAAATTGACCTTTAAAATAATTAAGCTGAAACATTATCATCATGTTCCCAATTTTTTTCCTCTCCTAGATCAGAAAAACTGGTTTGCCATTTCAGAGCTGGCAGGGGCAAAGCCCATCTATGATTTCAGTTCAGAGCTGCCGGGCCGAGGGGCCAAGCTGGCCAGTGCCCATCTGGAGCGGGCCAAGTGTCTGCTCCACTCAGGCTCAATGCACAGTGGTGATTACTGCGATGGTGCGGCGGCGGTCATGGTGGTGTGCTTATAAATATAAGCCCTGGTCTGATCCCTCTTGTTCATAAACAGAGGTTTGGAGCTCCTGTGGGAACCAAGCACAAAGGCTTGTGGGTCTCTGAGGGCAAGTGTGCTCCACAGCCACTATACTACCTCAGGTTTGTCTGGCCAGCTGGTGGTGTCTCACCAGATGAGGATGGCTGGGCAGCAAATAAGGGCACTGAACGACAGAACAGAGGGATGGAGCAACGGTTGGCACCAGCAGAGATGGTGGCAAAGATATGAAGGTTGGAGCATGAGAGTGGATAGAGGGCACAGGGCACTACTTCAACTGGGGCTTTCTGCTGAGCTGTGGAAAAGAAATAAGGCTCAAGGATTATTTTGCCAACACTTGAGAGACTCAGTGAAGAGTAGATGTGGATATGGAATCTCCAAGGAAAATACAACATCCATAGCCTCGGAGCGCTATCATTTTAGAGATGTTACATGAAAATAACACTGATCAGCCCAACAGTACAGAGTTTGATTGTGATAATGATCTTGATTTCAAAACACATGATGTCTGATTCTTGATCTAATTAGCATAGAATGGGTTGAACCCAAGTGGTGGCATTCTCCAGTGAACTTACACTGCCATGTTGCCCACTAATCCGTCCCTGGATCAGCTCACCAACTCCCCGCCCTTCCCTACCCCTGCCCGCCAGCGGTCATATGGCTCACAATGTCTGCTCCGTGCCCTATCCTATATTAGCATTAGCATCAAGGGTTAAGCCGCTAATGCTGCCAGCTGTGCATGGCTGCCCCCTCCACAGAAATCCCTTTTGAACAATAGAACGACATGGGGCTAGGACAGTTGGGATGGGCTGGACTGAAATCCCCTGGGGGGAAGCGTGGCTGTAGTGCCCTCTTGTGCCAAGGGTTTTCATTTGATATACTGTACGAGAGAGTGTCAACATACAAATAACTAACATTAACGTTGTAAATAAATGATAAATGCAACCAAGATTCATAAGTCAAATAATAAATATCTATCTAGTTACATTTACAGTGTAATAAACCGCCATATAATTCAAAAGGGATTTACAGTAACATCTACTCTAAAATTTACAACATAGTTTTGCACAGCTTAAACATCGAAATACTATAAAAGGAGGTATGTCGTGTGTCACAATACAGTAAATACATTAAATGTATTATTTGTTACATGTTTAACCTGTAAGTTAGTATCTAATTGTTATGAATTGTAAATATTACGTAGGCATTTCTGTTTATTCTGCTTTGCTTTTAAGCGTAGTAGCAAATTAAACCCTTTATTCTGGCTGTGCCGGTGCTTTGCTAAAGCGTGTCAAGACTGTACACGGGTGTAGTGCACAGCAGAGAAGGGCATGGCTGAGCTGGGGACACTGCTTTCTCAGTTAAGCTGATAATTGCCCTTATTGATGTATAAAAGATATCCCACAGAGCCTTGTGAAACACCATTAGCAGGCAAAAGCTGAATTGTTCATGAGCTGCCTCCAAATGAGGAAGAAGGGCAAAAAAAGTCTGTAGATTAATAAGACTTCCCCTGGAGTGTGATAATAACATGATGTATGTGTGTGTGGGCCTGTGTGTGAATGTGTATTTTCAGCCAGGCCTCTGAAGAGTTTCCATTACTAAAAGACATTATTCTGGCAAACTAATGGACTTTAAATCTCAAATTGAGGGGAAAAGATGTAATGTCATTTAGCATACAGGGGAAGGGTGATGGTCATTATCATAAGAGCCCTCCTCATTTCGACTAAGGCCGATCAAGCCTAAATGATCACACTTAAAATGCACACTAGTGAGGCACTGTGCGAGGCCAAATCTTCCACGGAGACTAGTCTGTAGTGAACGACATGAAAGTAAGTGGCTCTAATAAGGTGGATCTTTGCCTCCGGTGGCTCCTGATGCCCATTAGAGATCGAAACGCCACTAACAAAAACCAGTGGCTCCAAGGGACAATAAATAGAGTACACTGATTAAACCACAGCCCCGGATCAGAGAGGAAGTGCAGAGTGCAGAAACGCCTGAAAAAGCTCTGTGAAACTTTAGTAACAAAATCTCAACCTTGTATTGTAATATTAACATAAAAAACTCCTATGAAAAGAAAAGGGTTGACATGCCATTTAAATAAGTGCACAGCAACATACGAACTATGCTTAATTATTAACTTGCAAGTCAAGAAGACTTCTACCGCTTGCACCATCCTGTTATACATTATATAAAACCCGGGATAAACCGAAACTTTTTCTACCTAATGTTTTTGAGCAAGAGCTTGAAAAGGGAAGTTGAAAGAACCTATTACAAATATTCATAGGCTTGACTGAAAGAGGAAATTTTTGAAATATTAAACAGAGCATTGCGCACTGTATCTAACAATTCCTGAAGCCTCTGTATATGTATTCAAATCCAAACCTCCTAATTATTCAGAAAGGGAAGCCGCAGACATTCTGACTGGGCTTATGAATGAGAAAAGACATCTTGTTAAGTTAGGAATTCTCTTTGTGTTAGCAAGGTTTCTCTAGTTAATCTGGCACTTTTCTTGATCTCAATTGGAATGCACAGAGAAAATAACTGCGATATCGAGCCAGCGGAGAACAATGAAAGAAATGGATATAACAACAGGTGTTAGGTTTCTAATCAATTCTCTAACTTACTGCTCCAAAGAAGACTCCTACTTTTTTTTAATGAGGACGCGGGGTGTATCTTTCTGGCTCCATTAACATGCCAGATTACATCTCCAATTAAGTCAACTTTCACTTCTACATCAAGTGGAATTATCCCTTTGTTGTGGAAACCTTGTTTGTTGTTGGTATTCCAGACAAAAAACAGCAAATGTTGACTAGAACACCTATATCCTTCAAACAGGCGAAAGACGAAGCAGAGCCAGAAACTGACACACAGAAAGATAAAATCTTAACTTGCTTGACTGTGTGGGCTAATGTGGTTTCTTCTGTGTGTAAAGTCTATCTGCTGAAATACTTGTGTGCACGCTCATTTATCTAGCTGTGAGTAAATGTGTGTTCTCCAGTCGTCACACCCCCAGTGCCCTGGCATTAAGCAGAAGGAGGGGTGAGAGGTCGGGTCAGGGGCAGCCACGACCTTTCATTCTCCACGGCACAGTGTCATCCTTTGGGCAAGGTAAACAAACAGGCCTAGCCCCGGGGCAAGGTGGGCTCAGCAGGGTGGCATGGCTGGGTCAGGGTATAGCCTGGGACAAGACAGGGAGGGGATGGCAGCCTCTGATAGATGCTGCTCATTATTTTCACCCCAGAAAACTGGGACAATTACAAACAGAGAGATGCCATGGCAACTGCGGTATGAGGTCACAGGCAGAGGGCTTTTCATCCGAGCCACGTTTGTCAACTGAGCCACAAAATAGTGCGGACACATGCACTCAGAGGACACATGCAGTTGATGGAACAAAAAACTTTTGTGGGAATAGTAACATAACGGACACAGTATTGTTTTGACAGTGCTCGACCTCTTGTGTGACATGCACAAAGAATAGTCAAAGGCAGGATACTATTATTTTCTTTTATGATCTGACCAGCCTGGACATTGTGGACATTTCTATCCCTTTTTTGTTAAAACTAGTTTTTAACATGACCCATTCAGTGTGCTAATAAAATAACCAAAAGCTCAAGTGAATTTGCTCTGAACTTATCACAACACCTCATTACCCTCATAACCTGCATCTCCCCCAGATCCTAAATGTAACCAAGTGAAGGAACTGAAATTTTTGGCGATTCTTTTTTTTTTAGGACCTGCATATTTTCACAGGTTGTTTTGTATAATTTAAAGAGACTGTAAGGGAATGAGGGGTGTGTGTCACGATGTCTCTCTGAACTACCTATATTTACTACTGAAAGTGAATTCTTTATGAGAGCACAGATATCAAAGACAGCGGGATCAAAAAGGATTTAATAAGCTACCCACTGTTCTGTGAAACCTGAACTTTCATGTCATGTATTTTCCTTGGTTTCTTCATTTTGGGCTTTGGGCCAAGAAACTGACACTAAAGGCAAATGTGTAGTCACATAGTCTTTCTGTATTCCTTTAATTTGTTAGTGTATATACCTTGTAGCGGAGAAAGTCCCAGTGGCAAGTGCTGATTTTTTAAACAGTGTCAGTTTTGTACCACAGCAGCTTTCTGCTCTTCTTATAGCGTTATTTTTGTTAGTTTCCTTTCCTTCCTTTACCAAGAGTATTCATAATATTTTCATGTGTGTGCATGTACATCTACGAAAAGTACACATATAGTAATTAGATAAAACATTAATTCATAATGATTTGACACGACTGAATAAATGTTGTTAATTATCTTCACACAAGGAGGCAAAGATTGCAGATGTTTGACTAATAACTATGCAACCACACAGAGTGTGGCGTGTTGTAACACAGTTGTTGTTAACAAAGTGCAAATAGCAAAATTATTCTCTTAATTAAAATGTGTTTTATCATAAGATCGTTGGGTTGCAACCTTTACTACATTCCTACCTGGTGTTACAATGTGATTTTTTAGGTGATCAGATTGAAATCATAACGTGCATGACAACATGAAAGTACTTGCTAAATGAAACAAAGAAAACCACTGAGGATGGATCGTGATATGCTGAACTTTTCTTTGAATAGCTCGTGAGTTATCAAATCATTGTGCTTGAACTGGGTGAAGCCTTTGCTTGTTCACGGTTTTCATGGTAAGGACACAATTTTCTCTACAGACTTTTCCAAAGAGGACATTTTTGTTGATACCATTTTCTATGCTATTTTTTAATTTACATTCTACTAGAACAGTGTGTAATTGTGCAGCAACTCACACTGCTGATAAAGCTACTTCCTAAAAATGTGTGACTTTAAAAAAATCTCTGTTAAACCCTACAATGGATGGGTGTATGCAGCTTCTATATTAACATGCATTTAAAGACTGTGTCAGCCTAAATTAAAAAAGATCACTATCCTAATAGGAGAGCAGCATACACAAATAGTCTTTCATTGGATAAAACAATATGCATGTGGATTCATACAGTTTTGGGAATAGGAAGAAAACAGATGTTCATGGTAATTTTAGGTGTCTGAATGGATGTGTTGTGCAAGATAAATGTTAGGTCAAAATACGCATACCAGCAATGTGACACCGTGTCAACAAAGACAAGCTAAATCTCAAACCTCATTCATCTGATGGTTTCTATGAACATGGTTTAAAACAAGTGAAGAGAAGAAGTTGCAAAGTCTGCTATTGTTTGGTAAAAACTTTTTAAATGCTATAGTCTGCATAGCACTGTTATAAAAAAGAGGGGTTCCCTAATTCAGCTGTGTAGTCATGACTTATGATTAGGATATCCATGACTAAGAACCACAGAGCTGTACCTGCAATAACAGCCAATTATCTCTTGCTACTTTATAGGAGACGATGTTCTCACTGTAATTTGCTGCGGACCACACTATTATGGTGATCACAGGATTGTGGCTAGGTAGGACTGGTTTATTTGTGGTGATTGTACGTGGGTTTAACAGCTGTCAGCACCATACTAGCACAGTTCCCTTCTTTAAGCTTACAACAACAAAAGATGTCTGCGCCTTTGTCAATACTGTATTAAGGACATCTGATGGAAACCACAGTAGATGGAGTGGTTGAAGGAAGTGGATTAAATAGAAGTAGAAGATTCTGCTGTTGGGGGTGTCGTGGCTCTACTCCTTTCTTCCTAAATGAATTAGCAGCACAATACGAAAAAACCCGTGCTTTAAACAGTGCTTAAGAAATTGTTGAGGTGCCGGTGAAAAATCCCATTATGCTATGTATTAACAAAAAGTATATATGCACATTATATTTACCTACATGTTACCATTCTACCTAAAGTTAAGCCAGAGCAGAGACTCGGCTCCACATACTGTCAGGATGCATGTGCAAAGCTGCCTTGAAAAATCATCTGATGGCCAAAACCCCTACTTATACCAAATGCAGCAGATAGAGGAAATACAGCCCTACCCTGGATGCTACACCTTAACTCTAATCTCCCGGCTCCCAAGCAGTGACGGTCCCCTGTGGAGGAACTCACAAGACCCTCTGATGTCACCGGCTGCTGCGGTGTTATGTATTCTCCCCTGAGGATTACAGTTGCTCACTGCAACGGTGTATATGTCAACTCATGTCTTGGGGTATTGACACATTGCTGTTGTACTGCAGTGCATAGCGCCTACTGTATCCATCAATACTTTGAGAATACATTGCAAGGATGAAGCAGGATGCATGGCAGCAACTCAATGCCGTGGAGGAAATTCACAGGGGTGAGTTGTATACAGCATGTGATGAATTTAGCATAGAAAAGCGCAGCTGAAGTTGTGCTGCCTGCTGTGAATACACAACAGGCTTAAAGAACCCAGGATGCAAATGTTTTCGACAAAGGACTCGCACACAGACACAAACATGGAGTGTGTCAGCTCCATGCAGTCTGCACGCTATACTTTTTACAAACATCCACCGCTATACCTGATTTGAAATTAGTCACGCTGTGCGATGTTTGCAGGAAACAGTGGAATACAATCCTGAAGCCGGGCGAGACAGCAAGCTGGCTGGTTTGCATGGGTGATTAACATTTAATGTTAATGGTAGGCTTATGTTCAGGGCAACTGCACTGGGGTTAAGTAATGATAATAGCAGAGTTGGCCACACCACATCTGTAATAACGCTGTCTGCAAAGCGTGATGTGATGATTGTTAAATTACTACTCTCTGCAGCGTTTACTGAACAGTCAAACAAGCAGTTTGACTGTCAGGCAACAGACCGTCAGGCAGCAGAAGACAGAGACAGACACTGACACTGCTCACAGACATACATAAGAGCAGAGTGATATAATACAATACTGCTTAAGTATGAATGAAAAAAAAAAACGATTCACCCAAAATCAAACAGGGAGAAGAGGGGGGTTGAGATTTCCTGGAAATGATAAATTAGTGAAATTTACATGATCCTATTATAGTTTTAGGACAATGTTGAATTTAGTTTGAATCATGGAAGGGGTGTTTCCATTCAAGGATGATCAGACATGGTCTTCATTTATTAAGCTGTGTTTACTGAGACGATGAAACAACATCATCAATCATTCTTAAAGACTAGTGCTCCGATGGGGAGAATTAGAATGCATTACAGATGTCACGCATCATCAAGCTAAACATCTCATTTCCACCTCGCTGTGCGCTGTGTCTGCTCTGTGTCTGGGGCACGGATCTCGCTCTGTCTGTGGCGCATTTGTGTGCGTGTATGTGTGTGTCAGTGTTTGTCTGTGCATGTTTACGGTTAAGTGCTCTTGTGGCCATTCTCCCTGGGGCAAGGTATCCATCACCGTCGAAGCAGTTTTTCGACTGGGCACAGCTTAGGCCCTGGAGCCTGCTCCGGTCCCCTGGATATGTCCCTGGGGGTCCCTCGATGTCAGGGGATACCACCTGCACCAAACACCCTCACACACACTTGCACACACACGCTAATACAAATCACTGTGACCCTAACACTCTTCTAATGCCCTCATTAGGTGATTAGTCCCAGAGGCGGGACTAAACTAACATTACCCACTTCCAATACCCAGCTCTGCCCCTGGGGATAATGGTGGAGTCAGGTGGGGGTACAATTCACACAACGAACAATGGGGTGAAATTCATAAATCTTGTTTTGTTTTGTATAGTGTGTTCCACTGAGATGCATGAATTAAGGTAAGCTCTGTATAACTTACTTGAATACCAAACACAAATTCGAAAATTATTATTGTAGTAAGAAAGTTTTTTTGTTTTTTTTAAAAGATACATTTGATTGGCATTTTCTCACAATATTTGTTCCAGATAATTCATCAACAGTAACAAGACATGATGGTTGAACAAATAGTTAAAAAGCTATTTTTTTATCAGAGTTAAAGATACAAATATTTTAGGTGTAAAAAAAAATGATTGTGCAGTGCAGAGGTTTCAAATCTTACTGTGAGAGTCAATATTATGTTTAATTGACTATTTGTATAGTCGCTTTCTCATATTGTCCACTCAGAGCCACACTCACCCATTCCCACAGCACTATATACACACATGGGCAACATAGCCCTCAGGTAAAATTTTGGGTTTAGCATCTTAGCCCTCATTTCTCTTGATTCTGTATTTGAATGTGGTTGTTAATTATTATCACTGTCGAAGTCAAGTGTTTGTCTGTGTTAAACTTTCATTTATAATTAAATATCCTTTGTACGGGACATTTGTCAGTGTAGTGTGTGTTTAAATGTGCTTTATAAATAAGGTTCACTTATTTGACATACTGTGTGTGTGTTTGTGTATGCATCTTTTCATGTAGGTTTGCCCTCTTGCATGCATATGTGTGATTGGGCGGAGGAGGGGTGGTTTCTCTTTCCATATCTCCCCCCATATTTATTAATTCATCCAGCATTCCTCCAGCCTGCTGTGTCTAACAACAATGTACTGCAGAAACCAACCACAAACGCCTCTCCAGGAATATTAAAGTCAGTGGCTTTGCTGTCATAATTAACAATGAAATATTGATGCCTATAACTGCTTCTGTGGTCCCTGTGAGCAAGCCTTGAAGACACAATGGCTGAGGAGGAAACTGTGTGTGTGTGTGTGTGTCTGCGAGCCTGCGAACCTGAGTCACCGATGAATAATTGACAGCAACATAATTAGCTTGGTGCTCTATTGTGTTACCACGTTTCCCGCACATCCAAGAAGCATGTTCTGCTGTGAAGAAAAATGTCAAACACAGGCACAGAGAGATCTCAGAAGATGTATAATTGAAATGTATTAGAAGAAAAAGTGCTTTTGACCTTGTGTTGCATGTTCAGTTAACAAATACTGTGATACATTAATTATGATTAAAATGTAAGGAAAGTTGTTTTTTTCTTATCACAATCCTTAAGCGCCGTAGGAAGAACCATCTGTCGTGATTAAGCCTGATGCGTTATCGCTTTAATCTATGCTCAGTGACACGACTTTTACCTTCACCCACTGCTGTGACTGACTGTAACAAGAACATGGTGGAGCACAACACACACACACACACACACACACACACACACACACACACACACACACACACACACACACACACACACACACACACACACACACACACACACACACACACACACACACACACACACACACACACACACTAACTTGCATAAAGAATTTTGAGAACACATGGCTGATCAAATAAATGATTAATTCACAAGAGAAACCTACATAGGACTAAAACGACAGTACTCTCTGCACTCGTGTGGTTGTGGTATTGTTAAAACGGTGGTAGGTAACATGTGATTCATGTACTACACAGATATACAGGAAAGTAGACCCCTGCAGTCACTGAAAATGGAGTGATGGCAACAAAGTGAGATAGAACCTGACCTGCACCAAGCATGCAGCGCACACACGTTATTCTTGTGGTTGTGTTGTTATCAGAATACCCATATATATATATAACAGAATATAACGGCACCCAGGACAGATGTATCAAAACCTGGGCCCCTACACACATTATTTTAATTTGAGATGTAGATTAACTAAATTAATGTAAACGCTTCATGATGCTGCATGAACTGTATGATAGCACAGCTCTCCTAATAATGACATAGAACTGCCTAATACTACACAAAAGGCAAATTTACACAAAAAATAAATCACAAGTGAATCACTGGAAGCCAACAAATCCAAAGCTAACTGAGGGCTGTCTGCTGAACACCATTCTCATGCCATGGAATTAAATAATCCCTCTCATCTGCTCAGACTTGTTAACAAAGCTGTCAGCTTGTTTTTACAACCAAACAGGCCTCAGTCAGGCCCTCTATCTGACAGAGGAGAAGGAGCAGACTCCATGTAATGCTTCAAACAGCAGTAATACTTCCCTGCATTACACACACACACACACTTCCCTCTTCCTCTTTCTCTCTCGTGTCGACTAAATGTCAACTCTCTAGACATACAGCCTTGTTTGCAGCCAATGATTACCTCATAGCTAATTAATCCTGATTCGATCAATGTGAGCTGTTCAGATATGGCGCGTGTGTGTGTGCACAGGGGTGTGTGTGTGTGTGTTTATGCCACTCTTATATGTGCGCCTGAGAGAGAGACATTGTAATCAAAAGGGAGGACCGGTAGTTTACATAATGATGGATGGCACTCAGTGAGAGGCCTATTCTAATCAGCAGGACCTTTTCCCCATGGTAGAGGAGGTGGTAGTCGAGAGGACGGGGAAGGATGAGTGACAGTTGAGAAGCTTTAGCGAGTGTGAATGTGTGTGTGTCGGTGTGTGTGCGTGTGTGTGGGTTAGGGTTGGGGGGGTAGAATCTCTCAAAATCTATAGAGCATATTTCTAATAGAAGCCAAAAAAAACTATGCAGATAAGGAGAACAAGAGCAATAAGAGATTCAGGGAGAAAAAATGAGAGATAATTGACATGTCATATTGGCTTAATCTGACAAATGACGAAGGAAAATCCTGGCAACAAACAGTCAGAAAGAGATTAATAAATAAACACATTTACATACACGTGTATACAAGGGAAATTACACTGATTGTATCTTTTGTCACCCTCAAACTGAGCAGGTGGCTATGAAGACAGGATCAGTAGGGCAAAAAGTCAGATTCATTTAAATAGCACACTAAAATCAAGGGGAGTTTAGCTCAAGTGCCTTATAATCAAGGCAAAAGATGAGATGTGTAACGATAGATAAGAAAATCTGTAAAAATGAAAAAATGTGAGTACATAGTAGTTGAGGTAGAAAAGACAGAGTTAAATAACGATCGGCTATAACAGAATCATAGGACAGCAAGCTGAATTAAAAGCATGTTTAAAAAGGTAGCACTTGAAATTATAAATATTAAATAGATCATTTAAAATTATCGACATCGGGGCCAGACCTTATGCAAGCTTGGGGGCAGTAGCAGTAAAAGGTCCCAGAGGGTTATGGTGATTAGGGCCATGTACTGTATATGTAACGACCTGCTTCAGCCCCTAACCACAACCTTCCACAGATTTCATTGGAGTTTTGGACAGGAGAATCTCAATGCTGTGTTGTTTATGTGTAAAAGCCAACTTTAGGAGACACTACAGGTGGCATTATCCGGACATTCTCCTGAGTTCACTTCTTTAGTTTTTAGATGGATGAGAGAGAGAGATTGAGGTTTAGTTACTGCTTTGTGTCCCTATCCGGCGAAGAGACAATGTGTAACAGAGTTAGTTTGGAATGCATACTGAAGACGAGCTCAGCTTTATAGTCCTCTTTCTATAGTCTCCCCTCTGCACTGCACCAAACCACGAGATGTGCTGGCATGCATCATATATCAAACGTACAGTGGAATTAAAGAAGGGAATATGTTTGTTGTCACACTCCCTCTGTTCATTAGCGGCACTCGAGGAGCCGTCCCCAGGTAGCCTGTTCCGGGTCCTTTTCTGGAGTGACTTTAGAGAAGTTCTGTGGCATGTTTAAAAGATCATTTGTAGATATTCAACACAAACAAACCAGCCTCATTTAAAATGTTAAGGCATAGTGTATTTTCAGGGCTTGTTTGCGTTCGAGCAAACATGTTGGTGTAAACAGGTTATAAATATATGAGTATTCTTATTTATCCGGGATTTTCTAAGATAATTAAAAGTAATTAGTTAACACGCATTAATAAGTGAGGGAAAAAGCTGTCGCCTCTTTTCAGATGACACTGAAGGGGGGACAGGGATAAAAGGGTGACCCAGATATACTATTAAAAAAATCTTTAATAAACCCCTCTCTGAGTAACAAACTTGTCAAATGTACTGAGCGATGGATGGTGTCTCTCTTGAGTCTTAAATATTTATCACATATCACGCTGGCAACAGCAAAACATCACCGGACTTAGCAAGAAATAGTGATTACATGTAAAACATTGTTGTTTTGATTCTGATTGACTTCTGGGTTCAAATATGATGTAAGCTGTGTATTATGATAAATTTCAGTAAGCATTATAAACAACACAGTGGGGCAGTGGTGCCTCACATTACGTCTGTGTTGTGATTAACAGTCAAAAAGACGTGCCAGCTTGTAAGGTGAACAGGAAACGATACAGTAAAGGGACAGCAAGTTTATATATATTCTTTGTTGCCCTGTTGGCAACTTTCAATCACTTATGATTGCTGAGGATAGGAAAATGTTAGTTAAAACTTTACATTAGAATTTATTTTTCTCTTGATTTGAGTTCTATTTATGTTTTCTTTTCATTTATATAGTTATTTATAACAATGTTTAATGTATCAAGCTTCAATCTCTTTTCTTTGTGATAAGGGTTTGATACCGACATCTTAGGAATCGTTGCAAAAAAAAAATTAAAAGGAGATCGGGCAGTCTGGCTCTACTCTCAACCATTGAAGCACTTTGTCTCTTACCCAATGAATTCTGGGATACTGAGTATAGCAGAGATGGACCGAGTTAATTGTTTCTGTGCATGACTCATAAGCAAGGATTCATCCATAAGAAAAACACTTGAGAAAATTAACAATTATGATTTTTTGTTTGACAGCTCTGGGATTGGGACTCAAGGTTGCTAAAGACAATTAAGGCAAACACAATCAGACATATCAGTGAATTAGTACATGACAGAAAATTATCTGAGACACTAGATATATTCATTATAATCACCTGTAAAGCAGTAGCACTGATGCCTAGTGATGTCATTTATTTTGAATATGAACATTGACAAAAGAAACAGCTTCACTGACATGATTTGGTCAATTACATGCTCATTGGCTGCATTCAGTCTTCACTGGCTATCACTGAGGTCATCTGCTTAATGTATAATGGCACACAGAGTATTTTTGCATTTCAATAATTAAGTTGAACTATTGAAACTAAGGTAAACTCCTCTGGTCCCTCAGTCCAGATTGAGAAATTAGGTGTATTTATATATTTGGAGTGTGAACGTGAAACCATCGAACACTTCCATTTGTCCATTACCAGTTCTTTCAGTTTTCACAAATTTGGCCTCTTCTTCCAAGCCTTCGTGGTAGCAGTCTCTTCAAATTCAGCATTCCTTATTGACAAACTGTGTTTAAGTGTTAAAAGGGAACAAATATCCTCGTTATTAAAACTGATTCACAGTTTTGCCAATTCATCTATTCAAGGAATTTGTGCACTCGCCTTAGTTCACCTTTACTCTCGACATTTCAACTTATCCCTGATATGATTAGGATTATGATATGTTTTGAGTTAAGTCAAACTTTTGTCTCGTCATTTCAGCTATGTTCTCAAAATAGAAAACCAACCCACTTGTGTGGTTTACGTCACGTAATTCACTTTCTCTTTTCTCTTTATACAATACAATACAATAAATCCTCCTCTTGTCTTTTTCTGGCATACCCGGCCCGAATTTTCTTCTGCAGCGTCATTGTGTAACAAACGGTGTGTTTGCTAAACTTGTGTGTGGAAACACTACGATCAAAGGCAAACTGCCGATGAGAATGAGACTGCCACAATTACTGAGTCATTAGGTACAGTAAGAGAAGAACAACAGCGATGTTTCAACACCCATTCAGCTCCCTCTGGAACAGGAGCTGGAGGTGGCTGATTACACACTCATAATTGCATGCACAGGCAGTCTCCGATACAAACACACACAAAGAGTGACACCCACATGCAGCTATTCACACATATGCAAGCACACTCAAACATCCACAGACTCACTATGAAAGCTGCACAGGTGGCGCCTCATATGAGGTCTGCACTCCACATCAAAAGGACACCTCTGACATCTCGGATCGCTCACAAATGATGATGCACAGAGATCTTTTGCCACTACAAAGGCAGAACAAAAGAACTGACATGAAAGAGAAGTCAATAAACATAAGGCGTTTAATAAAACATTTTTTTTTTTTCTGCTGAATTCACTACAAAGGTGTTTTACTGTTTCCCCCCTCAAACGACACAACAAAAAGAAAGAGAACTCTTGAGTCACAGGACTGACTGCTGAGAGTGGCAACCATCACGTCCCCTTCAGTCGGGATGAGCCTGCCCTGGTGAGAGTGCAGGAAATGTGAGGGCAAGTGAAGGCATCGTTGCACCCTCAATAAAGACACATTTTAGTATGTATGTGCACTCGGAGGAGATATGTGGCTAACGCACAAACCCACATCACTAAAACTCAAATCTATTTTTTTCTACTGTAGTTGACACACTAGTTTTCTAATTAGTTTTACGAGACACATAAAAAGTCCCTGTCGCAATGGCACACTGCGTACACACACACACACACACACACTGGCTCACAACTTGTACCGAATATGACCAGTATCAAAGTATGCTGCACACAGCCTCACACAGTGTGCTGGAGTGCACACACACACTGACACATACACGCGGAGCAGAAGCAGCTGTACAGAGACCATGTGCCCAGTGCAGAGGCGGCTGAGTGAGTAGGAGCGGTGGCTTACAGATGTTCAATGTCCCACAGCAGTTGTTGGAGCTGCAGTGAAGTGTCAGCCCAGGAGGACGGAGAGCCGAGGCGCAGCAGCATAGAAACAGAATGGAACATGAGGTCACACTCAAAAGACTCGCAGCCCACAGCACCTCAAACTCCTGGCACTGCCAGCCCGTCTGTGAGCAAACATCAAGTCCACACAAGCCTGAGGTGGCGGGCTGGGGGGGGCAGACGATGACTAATATGAATTTCATCATCTACAGGTAGTGGGTTTTTCTGTTTTCTGGATCAGTGCTGCTCACCAGTGCTTAATAAGCCAATATGTGGAGACTCACTTTGAGTCATTTTTTTCATGATTAAAAACAGACTATTACCTTATGATGCCAATTTGTTTGATCTCTTCTGTGCCAAGATTTGTGTAATCAGCCATTACATATCTACAGTAGCTTGGATATCATTTTGTTGTTTCATTGAGTTTGTCCAAAATGTTGTTTGTCCAAAATCCAAATCAATCAAACATTTAATGTCCATGCCAAAACTGCACTAAAAAGCCTTTCAACATGAATACAATTAACGGGATTTAACATTTAGCATTTGTGTCTCTGCGGACACTGTGGTTTGTTTGAGAGCTGAGTGATGGGAAAACTGCTCCGAAGTTAATAGGCAGGGGAAGCTGCAGAAATCGTAGGTGACACCAACTGACGGCTTTTCCAGCAGGTTTGTGCCAAGGTGAAAATGTACCAGGTCCCTTTTCCCTGTGATGTGGCACTGAAAGATGTCTGCGGTTGTTTAGACACCTCTCAGCGCCTTCTCTTTTTGAGAGACTGGTTCATCCGTGTATGTTCCTGCTGGTTTTGGCCTCCTCTGCCCAACTCTGCCTGTATGAAGTAGCGTAAAAACAAACCCAGATGAAACCAGAGGGTGATTTCCTATGTGTTTCAACATTCTGAGTACTCTTTCAAACAGATGATGCAACGTAATTCAAAAGTTCACTTATTTTTTCATGTTTCAAATGACTTAGCTTGTTCCTGGTTTTCCTCATTTCAAACAATCATCGGAGGCGCTGAGGCTGTTTCATGTTTGCGCGCGTGCAAATGTATCGGTGGCTGGGCGAGTGTTGTGTTTGTCTGTGTGTGTATGCTTGTGTGCAGGTCAGTGTGTGCTTAAGTCGACTGAAGGATCACACAAGCTCCGCGCTGTAACATGAATATTCTGCTTTGGGTCTGGCCGTGGTTTCCCCCGGTATGGGGAGCCGTGTAGATGGAGGTGGGGGTGATGGACGGGGAAGGGGGTACACTCTCTAATGGGCTACCAGGGGACCTGACACCACTCTCCAGAGACACATGGGCTCCATACATCCCAGCCTGCAGCCTTTGTCAAAATGCACACTTCCTCAGATATTCCTTTTCAAATCTATTAACACCAAACTCAAATCCGCACCCAATTAGGCGAAGCGGAGCAACTTCACAGGAACTGCGTCAGACACATGGCATGAGAAAGTTCTGATGATGCGTGTGTAGGGGTGAGTGCCTTTTTGCTTATTATTATGCCATGTGAGTATGTAAGAGTAAATTCACAGTGTATTGCAGTTGGTCTTTTGTGGTGAAAGATGATTCAAATGACAGCTCATCAGGATTAAACCACAGAAGTTTATCAAGAGAAATTATTATCAAATTAAGAGAAATACACACTGTGTGCCCCCCACCCCTGGATAATTACGGAAAACCTTTTATGCAGGTTGGAAGTTTGTAATGGCCAGTTTCTTTGGATTGATTTTACAAGAAAAGACATAATTACAATAATTGCCTGTGTTAATCCAAGACTGAACATGAGCTTTATTCGCATTTGTGCAAGTCCTTGATTGTATGTGGACATTTGTGTCACTATCAGCATCCGCATGTGTCTGTCTGTGTGTGTGTGTGTGTGTGTGTGTGTGTGTGTGTGTGTGTGTGTGTGTGTGTGTGTGTGTGTGTGTGTGTGTGTGTCACCTGTCTCCATGACCACCATGGAACGCAGTGTGCCTCCTGCCCTCTTTAATCAGAGTAGCACAATGGCGAGGCTAAAGCCGCCTTATCTCGACACAATCAGATTAGAGAGGATTGCTGCTCTGCTAAGCACCACAAAGTAAGGACCCCCCCCACCCCTCCACCCACTTTTCTCGGATCAAGATGATTTGATTAATAGTTTGTGATCATATTATCCTTTAAGAAGCATAAATTGTTTTATTTTTATTTTTTTATTTCCGCTTTGTTTCTATGGGTTTTTTTTCCTCCACAGGCTAAACAGAGATTGAAAGATTATCTTCCTACCTGAGTAAATGCCTTCTCTTCCTCCCTCCCACTCGCTCTCCCTCAATTCAGAACTCCCCTTCACTTTCCGGTGCTTTTGTTGTTAATTCCACCAGTGGCCAGATGGGGGTGCCATGCCTGCTGCACACAGTGGGGGCCTCCTCCACACCTAATCTCATCAAAATAAACATGCCCGCAGTTGTCAGCTCCTCCAGCAGCGAGAGGCAGGGAGGGAGGGTGTTATAGAAACAGGTCAGGCTAATCATGCATATAATTGCATTTTGACATTTTGGGCTACTGGGACCAGACCTTTGGATATCAGGTTATCCTCGCAGCACTTAAGTGATTAACAAATAAAAATGCAGCTCTGAAACTTAATTAGATATTATGTATCATCCATGCCTACGGGGTGGGGCTTTAAGGTAGTTGTCGTCAGCGGGTGAGAGCGATGGGGGCAGTGTACTTAGGTAAATCAGGAAACATCAGAAGGTGAAGAAACAAGGTTTCACCTCAACAAAAGACAAACAACCGTTAACATTTTTCATTTCCAAAATGTAGCACTTCCATTTTGGAAGTCTACAGACTGCAGGTACGACCCAGGTCAGTATCTTATTTAAAAGGGACACCACTTCATTATCATCCAGTGTTAACTTCTGGTTTGCTTGTAGGAATAATTACAATTACCCCTCTTTGTGGCACAGCAAAGGAAAATAAACATTTACTCTAATTTCATCAAAAAAACACTTTGGGCTGTGAGAAGCCTGCTATGTCTCCTTCTACCTTATCAAACTAACGGAGAGGAGTAAACATCCGCCATTCATCATTCGACTGTTCAGCAAAATCTAAATTCAATTGCAATCATGAAAAGACCCCAGTGCAAAACACCCAAATGGTCTGAAGGAATTGTATTGTTACTACCAATAAACAGTGTGGGCAAATAGAATTAGACAACCATCTATAGAACTGGTTTACTTAATAAATAATGCTTGTGAACTTTGATCTCTGGATATTGCATGGCCTTATCTTCCTACTATGTATCCTACCATTGCTTTCAAAGCAAAACAAAGTTTAAGTTCTTATTCTTGAATTTTAATGGTATAATTTTAGGTTTGCTTTAGTTTTCTTCTAGAGAAAAACAGTGTATACTATACTTATGATTATTAATATCATGACACCAACCACCTCTCACTTAGTATTTGTGTAGATTGAAGGACAATATTCCAAAACAAGGAAGTTGAAGTCACTCATCATCCAAATGCAAAAAGGCACACTGCCCTTAAGTAGAAAAACCCTCAACAGTAGAGCCCCCCCCCCCACAAGTTTGAGACCACACCCTGTACCCCAAAGATAATAAAGACTGTTGTGTGTAGATTGATAGTGCTCCCTACAGTACGAGTCAAATGGAGTTCTCACCGGCCACTACCTGATTCTCTGCTCACCTCTCTTCTTATCCCCATGTTGGAACCAGCTCTTGAACACGATTACCTACTTTTCTACTTTACTTATTCATGGGCCAACTTGGACCTCTGAACACAGAGGGCACAATCCACCTCCCGTTCCTGATCTATCATTCTCAGGTCCATCTGCACTGCTGAACTCTCTGTAACAAACAGATCATGTCCATTTGATTGTGTGGATTCTTTGTCCTGCTTCTGCCCCAGCACACATAGTCACCATTCATCTCGGACGTCACTCATTGTCCATTGTATGATCACTGCAGATCACTCTCCCAGCCTTAATTTTCATATAAGATTCCAAAGATGCAAGACATATGACATTGTTTGCATCATGGTATCAAGACTGGTGACAAATAACATACTATATTTCAAACAGCTACAACCAGGGCTAGTGAATACAACTATGCTACTCCATCAATTGAACTTCACAGGCGCAAACTTAAATGTCCCTTAAGGACAATTAAGCCTCAAGTAATCAATTATGGCTTGGCCATTCAGAAGACCACTTGTCATTGGGACCAAGGATGGTAAAAACCTGCTGATGCTGAGCCCCTGAGGTATAGGCTACCATTTATTGAGCTAATTTGCTCTATTAAAGTAATTGGATCTATTGATATAAACATATGACAGAGAGCATTTTGTTACAGGTGGTATCTACACTGTGTTAATGGTTGAACTGCATGATGTGAAATGGGAAGTGGATGAATGAGGCACTTCTCAGTGACCACTAATGACAAATGTAAACAAGTAAATGACACTTTTGTTTTGAGTAGCCCTCAAATGAACATTGGCCTCATCACTGGCAGAGCCTATCGATGACTGGGTTTGACAAAATACCTTCAGTTTCACACTGAGGCTAAATGACACCATGGCAGTGTTCTAAACAATTTGATGTATTTGTCATTGACTGACCCTGGAGGTGCATTTCACGAGGGCTGTATCTTTTAGGTCTGGTTAAAAATAAATAACATTTACATTGCATTTTAACCCTGTTGACAATATATTAATACTGAATCTTTCTCAGTATGTCCTGCAATTTGGTATTTACTGCACTGACTGGTTAACACATTTAATTAAAATCAGGGTCATTAAAATATTCAGCACATCAGTAGCACTGAATGTGATGTGGGCATGTGAGTGTCAGCCTGCTCCACCCTATCCCCTTCAGAGCTCATCATCAGCACAAAGACTGTGATGAAGACATGGCTGTCGACAGACGTCCCGGACCATGTCTGTGTTTGTGCGTCTGCTTCAAGGGACAACAAGAGCCATCAGTCAGAGAGGATAGGCGGTGAAAGGACGGGATGCTAGGGGGGCTGGGGTTGAGGATATGGGAGGGTGAACAAGGGAGGACTGGGCCTCAGCTGTCTGCTCCATGCACTCACATATGGCTCAGTGTCCTGGAAGCACTATGTTAAATGACAAAGAGTGCCCTTCCTCCTCATCATCACAGACAGACACACCTTTACAGTCACCCCTGTCTGTCTGTAGATCTGCACACATGCAGATGTGTACGCACACAGACCCGCGCGTACATTCTCAGACACAATCGCACATACACAAAGGCGCGTGTGCACACAATACATGCACAGGCACATTCACAGGCAGCCAAACTCATCTCCTGCATTTTGCATAGGTGACACTTTTCATTATTCAAAGCTTCTTTCTGGGGATGCGGTGTGCACATCGAGAGGCGACATGCACTCTCTCCAAACAAGGTACACCTTAATTATGCATGCTCAGACTACAGGCACCACATTTTGGTGTGTGTGTGTGTGTGTGTGTGTGTGTGTGTGTGTGTGTGTGTGTGTGTGTGTGCAAATGTGTTTTGTGCTTATTTGCCTAATTGTGAGTGTTTATATGTGGGACATGTGCATCAGTAGCATCATCGTTATACATTAGAGTGTCTACGTAACCATACTGTTTGTCTGTATGCAAGCAATCAGCCACTCTGCATTCACCTGTATGCTGTTTATCGTATCTCATTGTTCTGTCTGTCCTCCTTGCAGCTTTACATGTGCATCCGTGACAAAGCCTGTCTGATAATCTCATTATCTACATCTGTGAACAAACCACAATAAGTTTGAAGTCGTCAATTTAACAGTTAAACAGTGAGTTAAATGTGCACAAGGCTCGGGAAAGCCAGCCTCCGTGAGCTAAGCCAATTCAGTGTGTGAACAGATGAGATGCAGAGTGTCATGAAAGGGCTCCCACCTGACCCCCCCCCCCCCATCCGAGCCAACTTCCGCTGCGAGCTCTCGACAACACATATTTGTATCGTTGTTATTTGCTTAGTCTCTTTATCTACCTGACAGGGTTTCAAACTCGCACATCTCTCCCAGAAGAGACGGCGATGATGAAACAATTTGAAAGATGGCAGCTCTACTCGTTCGCTCAGCATTACAGCGCACTGTGAAACACACAAGTAGGCTTTCATTTAGGCGATTACACCAGATTAAAATTTCCATTAATGTTGGGGAATGCACGTTCCTTCAGAAGAGGCCTCTGCTTTGAGCGTTGACACAACAGCGCATTAGAACAGTGAGCATCACATTAACCGGCAGCACTGGCAGCTCAGAGGTGCAGCAAGACAGGGATTTTCAGCTTGATTGGGTTTTCATCTTGGAGTAACGGAATGAATTATTTATTTTCCGACTTGAATGTGTATGTGAGTATGCGCGGGTGTGTGTGTGTGTGTGTGTGTGTGTTTGTGATGGATGAAAAAGCCAAGCCAAGGTAAATACTTTAAAACATTCTACCTTCCTCTTGATGCAGAAAAACAACAAGCTTCGGGGTCAGAGAGCAACGTTCCCAAAAGTGAAATTCCAGCAATTATTCACGGGAGATCCACAGCGGGTGCTCAGGGCAACATGTCCGCACCCTTGAGTGGGCAGAGGAGACTGACAGCCCCATTATAAAACGGCCCGCGTGACAGATAAATATTTCAGACACAAATAAATAAAGGATGCCCGGCGTTTTCCCTCTGAATGGCTTTTCACAGCCCAATGCCCACAGCCGCTTGCCCCGGGATCTCCTGACGGCACCCTTCAGCCCCCCCTCACTATCACCCCTCCACCTATTCCACCTCAGGCTCTATGCAACACCCCAAAACAGGCCGCCGACCCTCCTGATGCTGCCCCCCCCCCCACCACCACCACCACCACCACCAGCACACACACATACGACCACAGTCCTCCTCCTGCGCCTTTGCTCATATCCCCTGGGCCAACCACCCCTGGCAGCAGGTAAAGGCGCTGCGCCTCCATTTCTGGGTACAAAGAAGCAATTAATCTACGTGTCTGAGACAGGGTGTCTGGGAAGGCCTTCCTATTGTGTATGTGGATCTCTCTCTGTCGAGCTGACTTGGACAGCCGGGGCCCATTGTTGCGCAGTAATTTCTGTAATGTGTAGTATACATGTTGAATTGTAATGACTTTGTTCTCTTTTTTGGGGGGGGGGCTAATGTTACCTGTGGTAACAAATTGGTTGGGTACGCTCTCATGGGATGTGTTTAAAATAATAATAGATTTCATTTAATAGTAGATTAAGTGTGTTTAATGTCTGTGGCCGTAATAGGCATGGCTAAGCGTTTCCTCAGCCCTTCTCAATAGTTTCTTATGGATTACCTCGCTCCACTTTATTAGAGCAGCGTGCCATCCCAGAGGAGCGTAGTGTGATAATTCAATTAAGAGAAAATTATGAGATATTCCTGTGGTTACAACCGGAGACAGGCCAGATGGGAATCTCGCTGCAACCCTCTCGGTTGCCTCTCAAGCAGAGAGACGGAGAAGAAGAGACAATGCAGAGGAGAGACGGCAGTCCCAACAGTATCAGCTCTTCCCCCCACGGTATAGCCTGGGAAAATATCGGAGACAAGAGTGAGATGAGAGATCAGAGTAAGTGACGGGAAATCTCAGATCAGCTTCCTCAAAATATAGAACAGTATCCTCTGTTAAGGCTACATCTGTGGAAAACTTTCAAACAGTTGAAACCCGCGTCATGAAGAGTGCTGACTGCCTTTTTTAAGAGTAGAAGGCATACACTGCATTAAAAACCATGTAAATACTAGCACCGTCAAATACTTTAGTAAGTACAATATCTGGGTAGAATGTAATCACACTGACAGGTTTGCCTGTGTTGGACTTGTCCAAATGTTTCTACTGTGTGTACAGTGGTTTGGATATTGGGATTTTTTCTTTCATGTCCTGCTGGGCGGCACACAGAAAGAAACCCTTCTACCAATGGGACTATTACACTAGACAAGTTGAAATCCTGAGAACACAAGGTCTTTCTGACTGTCTTTTTTGGTCTGTCTCTCCTTCTTTGCCCCTCTCCATCTTTCCCAATATTTCTCTTTGACCGTCTCCTAGACAAAAATCGCGTTGAGCGGTGTTAGCATTGAGATAAAAAGAACGCTTAAATATTAATGGAGGTGTGCTTTGTTCTGGCGAGCGCAGACGTAGAGACGGAGTTCTTCTGACTGGAAGAAACCAGGTCTGATTCATTAGCTGGGGTGTCTGTGTGAGGAGGTCCACAGAGGGATGCCACATCCACTGAGGATGCTCGGTAAGCCATCCCCCGCAACTACCATACACCCCCCCCCCCTTCCAATCAAGCCCTCCCGTGTACTTTTTCTGTCTCTATCTTTCCCCTTCAGTTTCTCCATCATTATCACCCACATCCTTTTCCTCTCTGCAATTCTTTTAACCCCAAATACTCTCAAAACCTCACTTTACTGTCTTGTAGGTTCCTGTGAAATCATATTATCCTCTCATCATTATCCTCCTCCTCCTCTCCAGTAAAGAAGCTCCATTTACCTCCCTCCCACCCCCCTATATGTTTGTTCTTCCTAATGCACCTCCAGATGCGGAAAGAGAACCTTGTCTCCCAGCTCCACACTAGCCAGACAACAAGCCAGAGACCTAAGAGCTGGGATCTGGGGCTACACTTTACCCTCAGTGACTGCCTTTGAGAGGTAAAATGCTACGTATTCACACACGTTTGAATTATGCTGGGCTGTGCCGGGGAAGACTGCACCACAGGGAGAGTCCAGCTTCTTTTTTACTGTCTTTCCCTTTTCTCATCTTTTACTCTGCCTCACTTTTTCCCTCCCCTGTGAGACAGAGATGATCAAACCATGCTGAGTGGACACAGTCCCTGCATACACTGGGAAGAGAAAAACCTAGAGAGACTAACAGAGAGATAGATGGAAATTATAGACTCTTCCAAAACTCCTTTCTTCCCCAATCCCTTACATAGATGAGCTGCTTCCCTACTGAACGGGGGAACAGCTCATTGGGATAGTCTAAGAACAAGAGTGAGGATTTCTAGGATATGTTTTATCTTTGTTATGCTCTCATTGAAAAAAAAAATCAATAGAGCAACACGAGGATAAAAAGACAAAGATAACAATGAGGCCAGCCGAAGTGAAGTTTTCACAGATGTCTTGCTACTTGTTAAGAAAAGTACTACACTTGTGACTTTGTATTGGGATTAAAACTTACCAACTTGGGTTTCTGTGTAAGAAAACTCTTGAACAACAGCAACTTGCCAAAGCATTACACTGGAATCAGTGCATGACAACTTCTCCATTAATAGGTTGGAATTCATAATAGATGTACACAAGCTGAAATGTCTGCTGTGGTTTATACGCAACTATTGTGGTTTGCTGGAATGGAACTCTATGCTTGTTCAAATGGCTTGTAGTGGTCCAGTGGGAAGTTGGGGAAATTTGGGGACACTTGTTCTACTTGTTCTTTGTGTAAACAAGAAATGACAACCTTACCTGACACACACAGAGGGATAACGCACTGTGCAACAGAAACACAGTAACAGAGCTGCTTATTGCCGGAGATAAATAGCTATGAGCCGACAAGTGCAAATCATTTCTAATATGCTCATATCTAATGTTATATTCATTTTATATGTCATTATCTTCAGTTTGCCATTTAGGCTGTATTTAATCTTATAACATATTTGACATTAACATCAATGAGATATTTTTGTATGCATGCATTTGGTTTAATTACAGTATTCACAAATCTACAAACACACTTGCATGTACACACATCTGCAGACACATTTACCTTCTCACACACGCAAAGTGCTCTCTTGCTCTCCAACACAAGCACCCTAGTGAGCAAACAAGCTCACAGATGAGCCACTACAAGCTCCAAATCCCTTTATTACCTCTCGTTGTGAAGAGGACAGAGAAGTGGCCCGCCAAGTGCTCCCCGCTCTGTATATAAAGCCTTAAAGCCTTGTCCCACAACCAATGAAAGGCCAGTGCAATCTGTAAGCAACCCTGTTCCCATATGGGCCAGCCGGAGATGGGCCTCGTTTGCCTTTGTCCTGTGGCTCTCTGAGGGCCAAGCTCCGCACGCCCCAGACTAGCTCAAGGCATTTATTAAATATGCACCTTCCAGTTGCCGTGAAGAAAGATCCCAACCAGCTAATCTCATCACAGGCTGGGGACCCTCCACATATGTAAATCTACATCTGTTCCCCTTCAAAGAGAGAGATTCTCCAGGATTATCCCCCCAAACAGACCCAGACACATACACACTCACACACATATGCACACAAACACACAAGTAGTGATTTCTCCCTCATGGCAACTGCCAATCAAGAAGTCCCCCCTCCACCACATGCACTTGCCTGCCATCCCCGGACTCCAAACATACCATCCTTTCTCAACCAGCTTGACAACAAGCAGTGGCCAAGCAATTGTTGAAAGTGACAAGGCAAAGCCTGACAAAACCTGCCCCTAGCCTTTGGGCTGGCTTTGGGGTTGCCAGGGCTGGGCCCGGTCCCATAAAGAGTAGCACCAGAGGCCCAGGAAGATGGCACCATACCGAGAGAAACATCCTATAGCGCCCTGGGATATCATTATACATCCCTGAAACACAGGATTAGCTTGCTCCCTGGCTGGGAGCTGCCATGAGGCAGTCTGTGGATGAGACAGCTTCATCCAACATCAGTGACTGACAAGCTGAAACAGATAAATATGAGGCTCGAATCTAAATGTGGCTCCATTTAACACAAATTGTACACGTTAAAACAATCCAACCAATTATCAAGAAGAGATGGTGCAAGATGGTACGTTGGTACATTCTAGTTGATGAAGTTGTTTATTATTTACATTTAAAACACAAGTTAGCAATGGTACGTTTCATTTATATTAATAAATTCATGTTAATAAAAGCTATATCCACGAGTCCACAAAAAATCTAACCTCTTGAAACCACACTCTCTACACATGTCTGTAGTCCATTCTATATACTATATTAAAATGGCACTCAGTAGAGCTTATACCGCTGCCAAATTGCAAACACTCCTAGATATCAGTCCTCTTAATATGACAGATTGTTTTTCATATAAAATCTCTGTATTATTTCTCGACTAATTCACCCACATTTTGAAAAACACCTGAACATTCAATAATTTAAAAGGGGGGGAAGAAAATCTGCCCTCTTAATCTAATTTTACTTAAAAAGCTTAAAAACGTGGCTGATGTGTTGAAGAAATAGAAAAGCCAAATACAATTTTATGTGAAATAACTGAAAGAGCTGATACATCAGAACTTAACACATAAAATTGATACAGCAACATGCATGTGTAAAGCTATCCTTCTTATTATAGGTGAGATTATATATTCCCTGTGTCTCAGCCCTGGGGTGTATACAACAGGACGGAGAAGTTGTCCTTAATTTATCATTACTTGCAGTGCAAGCATTGCAGTAGCCAAAAGGCATCAGTCTATCTTGAATGTTTGCTTAACCCCCAGTGAAATACTTCTCATCATGTCTGCATAGCAGCCATTACACAAGCTTGTGGAGACAGCAGCACTGACATAAGGTGCTTAAACATGAATATTGCTGGTGACAGATGTATATGTTAGCTTATTTTACTGTCGTAGTACTGTCTGGTTATGGACTTTGGGCTCTCACAGTTTGATTACTTGGAATGAAGGTGACACGCAGTGGGACTTAAAATGTGCTACTGCCCTCGCTGTGCGTCTAAATACATTGTTGTCAAGAATTGACTGCCATAAAAATCAAAAAGATAGATATACGTTGACTACACATTGAACAATATACAGACTTCACTGATGACTTGTATTATGGATCAAGCATGTAAACAAAAGTGAAACCAAAAGAGGAAATTCAAGGAGAATTTAACAAAGTAAGTTAAAGTAAAGGGAATAATTACAAAATTTGAAGTGTGCCCTTTAAAAATTGACCAGCACTGTTGTACATACACTTCTACTGCACCAAAATCAATCAGGGATATGTTAAATTGAATTCACCTTGAGGTGGAACAGCATGTTCACACGAGCTGGTATCGTATAATTAGATTTTTGTAAAAAAAAAAAAAAAGTCTCCAACACAAAGAAAGACCATCTGACACGACATAAAGCTACACAGAGAATGGTTGTTAAGACGTGTTCGATAGATCCGATTTGCATGTTTAATTAAGCTATCCGCTCAGTACAACAGAGACCCAAAACCTAAAGCCACAGAGTCAACAGCCCCTGTAATAACAGCTCCCTCTGGTCAGAGGGGCTGAGGAGAAGTTGAGGGAGGAGAAGAGGGAGGAGGAGAGGAGTCGGGCAAAGATGGTGTGGGGAGGCTGCAGTCGCTCACTAATACACTGAAAGGGAAAGCGCAAAGCTTTTCATTAACACCCTGTGAAAGGCACATTCACACTCCAGCCCACTAATTAAGTCAGGCCTCACTCACTAGGGAGCAGGAGTAACGGGGAGAGAGGGAGAAAAGGGAAAGAGAGAGGAGCAGAGTAGGGGGAAAAGACTTTCGAAAAATTGAAAGGAGGAAGTGGACAGATGGAAGAGAGAGACAGACACACAGAATGAGATTGAAGGACCAAAAAGGGAGGAGGGTGGTGCAGCGATAATATCTCTGCCTCTAATCAGGTTGATTTTAAAGTCACTCGTTGCCAGTCCACTGCAGGCCTCATTAACTCGCCCCTGGCTGGCATCATTGTTCAGGCAGCGTTTGAAATCCACCAAAGGAATGGAGATTTGCTTTAATCCGGGCCCATCAAAGGTAACACTGATGCTGCAGTGACGCTGTGCCTCTGGATTAGGCCAAGCTCGAGGGGAGAGGGAGAGAGAGAGAGAGAGAGAGAGAGAGAGAGAGAGAGAGAGAGACCGAGACAAGGAGAGAGAGCCCGAGACAGAGAGAGAGAGAGAGAGAGAGAGAGAGAGAGAGAGAGAGAGAGAGAGAGAGACCCATCCTAAAAAAATTTAACCATTTCGAATTCAGTAGGTGACAGGTCTGAAGAGCCTCACCGGCACTGAGGATGACACTTTCAGGAGGTATTTGAATAATCTGGATGGCCTAGGTTACATAATTATGCCATGACAATTTGGGCACACATGTCAGAGTACAGTCTGGCAGCCAATGTGTCAATGTGTGGAAGCTTACACGGGGTAAGGATAAGCGCCATACTGTCCCTGCATTTACTCTCCTTCACTGTGCTCTGCTAGGTGCTGATTTGGGAAAATTTGCAATTCAAAACAACTTTTTGAAAAGAATATTTTTTCGGCTCATGAATACAGAATTTGGGAGGCAGGGTTTAAATTGCACATGGCAACAACGGGAGACCATTTTGTGGTTAGCCCACCCCTGGCTATGTACTAATACGAGGACTAAAGACTGGTGGCATATCAGGGAAAATAATAATATAATTGTGGTGTGCTTTTTCCTCGTGTATAACATTGTATTAGTCAACCAGGAAGCCCAGTTCAAGCCAACAGGAAGTTCTATGTGTTCCAAGAAGACATTCCACCTGTAAAACTACAATAACAAGGCGAGGAAGGTAGAACCAAACAGAGCACATGATGATGCCTGACAGCTGTAATAAAAGTCATGCCACAATACACACTTTTATCACTTTCTAACTCTCTCTTGCAAACCTGTTTTCTGCAAAAGTAGCCTCTCTTGCAGAGAAAGCACTCTCCTGTCTAGGACACCTTCAAGTCCTGGAGTGCAAAAAAAAACACTGACATCTCATCTTTATTCATGAGCTAAGACACAACAGTGGATATTAAACTCTCAAGAGTTTCAATAATTCCAAAGAAAAAAGCATCTATCCTGAGAGGCAGCATCTTGAAATTTTAAACAAGTGCTAAATGGACGAGTCCATACAATCGACCTATTTACAATGTTTCGACACACTATGTGTTTCATGCTGATGTTTATGCTGATGCCTAGCATGCTTATGACATGTTAAACATGAGTTTCAGGTGTCATCAACCATGCCCCAGTATGTTTTGCCACAGTCAGACACCAGTGATGCTGAGGATTCTCAGGGGACTTGAGGGCGAGGCGGAGAGTGGGGGATAAGTAGGAGTGGCAAAGAGGCAAGAGATTGTGGGCATGAGGACCCGAGGCTCACAGAGGGAGCCAGGTTAAGCCAGTTAAGGGCATTAGACCTCCAGGCTGATGAAAAGGGGCCCTCCCAGATCAAATTGAAGTAAATCTAGCCTAAATCCATCCTACAAAGGGAGTTCAGACTTCGCCATTGTGCAGACCAGAGTAAACAGGGGGTCCTTGGGTAAGCCTCCCTTCACAGGGGACAAAGGCAGAGAGTTGAGGAACTGATCTTACCCCAGTAGGCCAATGTTAGCACACAGATCACAGGGTTAGACACACTCAAACCTATCAGCTGCTACACAGGCCTCTACGGTCACAACACTCTCCTAAGCCTTAAACAAGCTATAAGTTCTCCACTGCTCCTGACACTCTAGCATGTCTCCCGTGAATGCTCACATTTTGCCCTGAAGACGGGAGTGAAGATAACTTTGTGTTCAATCGTTGGCTCTTGGAGAGACATCTCAAAGGGGCAGTTTCCTCACTGTTCTGGCTGCTTCACACCATCTGACATTTTTCTTTCACACGCTGAAAGGATTGTTATTGCATTGTGTCTCTACGACAACTGACGAATCAAGCCTCCATCATCCTTTTCGTCAAAGCATGAGGCGATTTTCCCAGATGGCCGCTGGGCACTTGTGCTTTGAAAGAAAGATCACAGTGGCAGGAAAAGAAAAAAAACCTGCTCATTCACCATAAAACTTTCCAGAAAAGCAAGCACAATCATCCTGTTAATGGTTCTAATTGAGGCATCATCATACCCGTCACACTCCAGCTGAACCTAGCACAATAAATATGTGTTCAATTAGGATCCATCAAATGCTCCCAGCCACTGCTGCTGGAAAAACAAACAGGGCCCCCAGCCCATGGGCCTTATTCAATTCACCTGGCAATCATATTATGATGCTCTCATTTTTGACCTGCTTCAAATTATCTCTGGGAAAACAAAACCCTCATCCTATCCATTTATTCCAAGACAATCGTTCTTCAAAAAACTTTGGCAGATAGGTTCTTTGAAAGATACTTGAAAGGTACTAAAGTAGGTGTCAGGTACTATTATAGTGAAGGTCTACAAAAACATGCACTCGTATCTCACACACACAAAGAGAGAGACAGAGGTTACGGCCCCGGCAGGCGTTTGTGCAAGCCAGCAAGAAAAGCCAACGTTACTTCAGTAATTATCAGCCAAGGAAACCATAACAGTGTTCACACAACAGAAGAATGCAAAAACAAAGGAGCCATTCAGCAGCAGCAACACCCAAGGTGTTTTCATAGGGACGGCCATCTTGTCAGCTGACACAAGCTGCTGAATGGAATGAAAGATAACCACCGCAGGCAACCAGGTGCTTCTTCCATTTCCCAAGAGCCTATCAACAGCAATCTCAACATAGGTGTATGTGTGTGCATGCAAGTGCTTATTTAAGACAAAGACTCAATTAACAGTGAAAGTGAAATATCTCTGACTTGATTTCACTGATGGTGAGGTGCATATTTAGAGTCAGAGAGTGGGTTAGTAGGACTGTTATATTCGTCTGATTAAAAAAACAGAGGTGTATTTCGGTGACTACATATTCTCAATGGTTTATATGTCTGTAAACTATATACAATTGAATTACGGTAGCATGACTTCAACTAGAATTACAGCACTGCGGTAGGAAAATATGATCATTCTATGTGAGGCCACCGTGACCTTAACCCTTGACCTCTGGCTACCAGCTCCAGTATATGTTTATGCCAAATTTGAAAGAATTCCTTTAAGGCGTTGTGGAGATATCACATTCTCAGGGCAAAAAATGTGCAGGGTAACAGTGACTTTGACCACCAAATTCTATTTAGGTCATCCTTGAATCTAAGTGAATGTTTGGGCCACATGTAAAGATATTCCCTTCTGAGATTCCTAACATTCTCGCATGATATAAGCTGATTTTAAGATATCACGTTTAAGAAAAAACTGACTTTGTGAGGCCACCTTGACATATTACATTTCGCTACCAAAATCCAGTGATCTAATCCTTGAGTCCAAGTGAATGTCTGTGCCAAATGTGAGGTTTCCTTTATGGTGTTCCAGAGATTACACCTTCAGAAGGGGAAAAAAGTACTTTGAGAGGTCATTATGACCTTGACATTTGACCACCAAAATCGTATTTCATCCTTAAATCAAAATAAACATCTGTGCCAAATTTGAAGAAATGCCTAAGAATTGGAGGAACCGACCAACAAACATCCGCACGGAAACACAATGCCTAAGGCCAGTGAATGTCGCCGATGCGGAGGCATAAAAACAACTACCCATTGGAATATCACTAAAATAAGGTAACAGAGGCTCCGTGAAGGAACAGAACCAAGTCAATGCATACTGACAGTGGTGCAAATTGCATATTTATAGAAGATGCTGGAAAACAAAGTGAATCTTCTTTGTGTGAGAATAGTCATTTTTTTCATTTGTTTGCTGGTCTATCAAATATGCTGCAGCAGTAAAGATCTATTATTCCCATTTCTTCTTGTTACTAACAGCTGAAGAGAGAAAATCAAGATTCTTCCAAAGATCTTCAGATCAGAGATGAAGCCGAAGTGGATTCACTCAGCAAACATGCTGTAAAAGCCGCCTGTTTTCCGGGGGCTGAGTTTTACTACATGGCTGTGTGTCAGTGCACAGGCTTGTGCATGTGTGCAGGCTCCAAATGAGCAGAAGGAGAGAAGAGGCCCCATCATAGTCCTGGCTATAGGAGATGATAAATAATCCAGCCGAAGTCAGCCATAAGGAGAGTCGGCCTGTCAGTCCTCTTACCCTAGAACAGCCTGGGGTTATCATGACGTGCCAGCACATTTGGTGTGAGCGTTTGACTGCTTCACCTCCTAATCGTGCCTCCTCCGGGCAGCACTCTCCTGGGAGACCGCCCATCCTCTCCTCTTCCTGCTCCCCCTCTGTCAGCAGACTCTCTGCTGTTGTACTGAATAGTCACAAAACTGTAGATGGAGGAAGCTTGAGAAGTGTTTCAAACCTGTATGTGTACACTCTTGGTGTTTGTCCGTCTGTTCTGGCATCATGAAAGATGATGTGTTCAATAGTCGTGTTCTAGGATACATCCATACAAATACGCTTTCATTTTTAAATACCGTTTCAAATGAAAGTAATCTTAGTCTCTGCCCTTATCAACTGACAGCTCTGCCCTGTTCTACCATTCACTAAAACCACTTCTCCAAAATCCATTTCTTTCTAGTGTTTCAAATAATTTATAGCAACATAACTGAATAAATATAAATTACCCTTTTTTATCAGAATTGAATTAAAAGATGTATTTATGTACGGTGGCCCTGAGAGCTCAATGAACAGCAACTTAAGAAAACACATGCAAGATGACAAAACACAAGCAAAGTAAGAAAACATCTTCATCAATTTCACAACACAACACATTACAGAAACGCGCAGCAAATAGACAAACGCCCTGCAAATAGACAAACGCGCTGCAAATAGACAAACGCGCAGCAAGTAGAGGAGAAAACACAACGGAAGTGTTTCCAGAGGACAGCTAAAAGTGATGGACACTGCTGCCACAAAAACGTCCAATACACCATACAAATTCGGTTCCACACAGGGTTCGGCCACCCGCGGCTCTGGAGCCGAACGCGGCTCTTCGGCCCCTCTGCAGTGGCTGTACTGTACAGTGTTGTGCATATGTTTCGCGAATGCTGAACTTAACGAATCAGTTTTCATATTATTAACGTGAACGTAACGATGAACGTGAGTGAACGTCACTTTAATTTTTTAAATCATCACCGTATCAGGCCATCATGAAATACCAGGAGCGGGCGAGTGTGTCTGTGTGTGTGTGTGGGCGGGGTCGGAGCGCCGACACACACACACACACACACACACACACACACACACACACACACACACACACACACACACACACACACACACACACACACACACACACACACACACACACACACACACACACACACACACACACACACTTAAATAATTTATTTGAATCCACCAATCATATTCATACAAAAAGGATTCAAACATTTCTCAGAGGTTGAATACAGCTTAGTGACTCATGGGTACAAGAAACATCTCCTACGCCAAACAGACAGATACAAAGACTTCCTATAGCAGCTGATACAGAGCAGAACTTTGCTAGTTGTTTAGATTGTGTTTTACTAAGTCCTGCCAGTCGTAGTCCACTGACCGAAAGCTTATGGACATGCCCCAGACTTCCAAATATCAATATTACCAGCTTACATGTATAGCCTAGGTCTCTTATTTTAGCAGCAATGGGCTGGTATTTGGTCAACTTGTCAAGGAAGGCTATGTCCATGTAGAGGTCATAGACACAGGCTACCTCAAGGACTACTACCTCTCTTTTAACCTTGTCCAAGAAAACAACATCAGGGGTGTTAGGGATGTTACAGAACACATCATCAGACCTGTTGAACCAATCTGGCATTATACGGGAGTGTTTGTACATTGACACATTTGGGGGGAATACTCCCTTAACAGTGCTTGAAATGAGGTCGACAATGCGGTCATGGCGTGCAATATAGAGTCCTTTGTACTTATTACAGCCATTAACAATATGAGCAATGGATTCTAAATGTTGGTTGGGATTAGAATGCATTATACAGTGTGGGTGATGATTATTAGGGTACCACAATGCAAGATTGTATTTAGTTGGCAACACCTGTAGTCTGGCTTTAACAGTAAAGCAGAAGATGTCCTCTCCCACAGAGGCGTTCCTGTACATTGTATGAGAGACAGAGTGGTCAGCAAAGTCAAGGCACGCCACCTTTCCCTGCAGTCTCAGTCCAGTCCAGTGTAGTTTTGTCTCTGCCTGTTTAATGTTCAGGAGGGACTTTCTTGCTGTTGTGTTGTGGAGTGTTTCTTGTGTCCCATTGTGGTAGACAGTAGCCTCCACATTGACCGCTGGGTCTGTGACAACTGCATCAGATGCGTCTGGTGCAGTGGGTGAATTTCCTTTCACCCATTTCAGTCGAACTGCCGCTCTGTTGCACAGGTCATTGAGGTCCGGCCAGTCTGACCGACAACCGTAGCCTGCAGCTTGGGTATCCAGCTTGCCATTGCCTTTCCTCCTGAAGCCAAGGAAGTTCTCCTGGCCAGCATTTGCCAAAGGGACCTTTCTCCTCCTGAGGTCCAGTAGGAGGGAGGCTCTGGCTAGCTCTCGAACGGCAGCATCGTCATTATTTAGCATCCTGATGAGGTGGGTCAGCCTTGTAGTGGTGTAGGTCCACTCCACATTAGGGACACCGAGCCCCCCCTCTTTGTGTGAGAGGAAGAGTATATCCCGAGTGGAGTGAGTGTTCAGTCCCAGCCATCTCCTGACAGTTTCCACTGTTTTATTGTTCATGTCTAGTAGGACATTCTGTGGGATGTGGACATTCACAAAGAGATGTTGAATCTTTGCCAGGGCCACTTCTCTGATGGCCTCCAGTTTCATGACTACAGGGAGGGGTGAGGAATCAATTAGATTAATTCTGTTCTTATAGTCACAGGATGGCTTCTGTATTTGCTCACCCCACTCGCCTGAAATGATGAACTTATGGCCCAGATAGGTGTAAGTCTCGTGACGAGAGTAGACCCTGATTGGTTGTCCCATTAGTGTGAAAGTGGGAGGTTTGTCTGATTTCGCTTTGTACCAGCGGTTTCCACCGCTGCGTCGTTCATAGAGTGCTGCACATTTGGTATGTTTTACCTCCAGCTTTGACCAGAGCAGAAACTCATCTGTTCTGCCCAGCATGTTGGTAATAACACTCTCATCCCTAGAGGCTTGAAGTTGCTTGTTATCCAACGATCTCCTGAAGTGTCTTTCGTGGACCTCGAACATTGCCCATTCGTGATGTTGGAGTTGGCGCATGTAGTTGTTATAATCCACAGGGAAATCCTGGCCGCCCGGTGATGGTTGTGGGACGGGGTCGTGGGTCTTCCGCGGTTGCTGTTTGTAAATGCGGCCACTAATCAAAGCTTGTTTATAGGCCGATCGTAGTACTGTGACTAGGCACATGTTTAGTACTGGAGTCAAAATCGTATTACCTCTGCTGCATTAACGATGGCAGTTACAACGGGCGAGATGTTTAGTTTTTAAGTTGCCATTGTTTTGCACGGAGCTGCGACCCAGCAGCGTCACAGTTGCGACACAGTTGCGACACGCACACGCACGCACGCACGCACGCACGCCCGCTCCTGGTATTTCATGATGGCCTGATACGGTGATGATTTAAAAAATTAAAGTGACGTTCACTCACGTTCATCGTTACGTTCACGTTAATAATATGAAAACTGATTTGTTAAGTTCAGCGTTCACGAAACATATGCACAACACTGTACAGTACAGCCACTGCAGAGGGGCCGAAGAGCCGCGTTCGGCTCCAGAGCCGCGGGTGGCCGAACCCTGTGTGGAACAAAATTTGTATGGTGTATTGGACGTTTTTGTGGCAGCAGTGTCCATCACTTTAAGCTGTCCTCTGGAAACACTTCCGTTGTGTTTTCTCCTCTACTTGCTGCGCGTTTGTCTATTTGCTGCGCGTTTGTCTATTTGCAGCGCGTTTGTCTATTTGCAGCACGTTTGTCTATTTGCAGGGCGTTTGTCTATTTCCTGCGCGTTTCTGTAATGTGTTGTGTTGTGTTGTGAAATTGATGAAGATGTTTTCTTACTTTGCTTGTGTTTTGTCAACTTGCATGTTTTTTCTTAAGTTGCTGTTCGTTGAGCTCTTAGGGCCACCGTATTTATGTCCCTTTGATAGATTTACATTTCTCATGGAATAGTCTTTTTACTTCACAGGCATGTTTTGCAATTTTAAAAAAGAAATACCAAAATATCTGAAGGAAGGCTGACAGTTCCAGCCACAGTGTTTGATTTGTAGTCTAAAAACCAACGGTTTTGTAGCTCTGCAATAAAACACTTCTAGCATAAGTGGCCTGTGTGTGTCACTGTTAACTATATTTAACTCATGACCATTTATGAGTCGAATAGAAAGTTAAATATTAGAATTAAACTTTTCCACAGTCGAAAGTGCAAAGAGAGCCTCAGTTCAGACTCAGTCCAACATCCGGCAGGTTTGTTTCAGAGGACTCAACCACACTCGACACCATTTCCATCTCTACGTATTGTGACAGTGTCACAACTATTTTCTTTCTCCAAGTAAGCGTCTATTTCCGTGGCAGAGGCAGGCTGTTTGTATGTGGCCTGTGTCGGCCGCATCTTCCTCTGTGGCTTGTTGTTCTGCCCATTTCTGAACCCACCCATTTATTTTGGTTTGTCTTAAACTATATTTATATTTTTCACTCTGACTTGGGCCTGGGACTTGAAAAAGAACATAGTGTAAAGAACAAAATGTGAAAAGCCTTCCCTCTCTAGCTCCCTCTCTCAGAGTCAAACAATTTACTGTAAGCCTGAAATATATTCAGTGCTGCAAATCCATAAGCCAATGTTTTGATTACTCATGCAATGCTTTAACAGGCATGTAATTGGAACTCATAAAAGGGCCAGCTGGTCAACCTGTTGACAAAGACATACACTAAATACAATGTTAAGTGTCTAACACATGCTCAAGCACAAAAAAACATACCGAGGTGATAAAAAACCCAAGATGGAGCATACTGTTCCTCAAAAATGTCTTTGAATAAATGATTTGAAGTTTCGACGTCACACATAACTGAAACCATCATGTTGCTTTGATCTGGACACCACATGTAACAAAGTGAGCGGCCAGGTAACACTGGCTTTCACTACATTACTTCAAACTTTACTCTTTGTTCTCACATTTTGTTCCACTCAATTCAAGAACAGTAGATCAGTCAACTGCTGGGTGTCAAGTCAGTCAAGACTCATATAGCTGAGGGCTCTGACAGATGTGGTTTTTAGCACTGATGCTGATGCCGTGCCGATGTTCGTTTATTTTGTCAGACATCAGCAGTTACAAATACAGATTTGGTTTAGAACGTCACGTGCCAGTTTCACAGATCATTAAAAATAATACAGATAGTTTTGGTAAGATCTGAACATAAAACCTAAAAAACAAATCTGAAGTAGTCGCTGGTTTCTATCGTCTCCAGCGCTGATCAGCAGTGAAGGAAACCTGGAAGGTGGACACATATTTCGGGCCATTTTCTTCAATATAGCCAAGAAGCATGTACTGTTTTGCTTTAAGCAGTCTATGGGAACAGCGTGCAGTGGCGACTTTGATTTTCATATACAACACTGCCAGATAAAAAGCCAGGGAGGTGATGTAAAATACCTGAAAACAGAGGCAAACTTTTCTTTTTTTAAATGTACACGTCTTATAATAACATGAAAGATCTCTAACTTAGTTTAGCCCTGTGCAGCGCTCTTTGCCCAAACTTCAACAGTTGCTGCTCACATTCCTACAACGGCCATATGGTTCTCTTCAGGCAACCAGACCTTGGCATAACACCTGCCCTCTCTGTGTATCTGTCATTCAGGTGTGCATGAGCGTGTGCTGTCTGCATGAATCATTAAATAATCAAGCCTCCTAAATTAATCTATCTTCTTCAGCCCGCCCCCTTTAACCGAAAAAACAGGATAGAAATATATACTATTCAAAAATTATTGGCGCTTCATATGTAATGCTTGATTGACTGTTTAGATCTTTAAAAACAAAATATATTTTAGAAATTGTTTTTCAATTCTGTTTTTGGTTCATGAACAGAAAACAAATCTTTTTTTGGGGCCGGGGCTGCAAAAGGATTCCAGATTTTGTTCAGTCTCATCAGATTGCAGACGTGTCGCTGTATGCCGCCCTGCTGGTTCAGAGTGAGTGTCTTAGAGCAGTTAAAAGTTGATCTCAGATTGGTTTTGCTTGGACTCCTGTTGCTCTTTAAAGAGGCATGCTGACTAAAAGAGAACTGACACTGCTGTCCACCCACAGAAACTTCCCCCTTATGCTAAAAAACTTGACAGCTCTACTCCAAAGAGCATTGCACAGGCTGAGAGAATAAGCCACAGCTAAAACGTGGTGGCTTAAATGATGCAAGACGGTGGGCAGCTACTCAGGAAGATGAATCAGAATTTCTCAGTGCATGGGTATACACTCTAAATATGAATTATTAAGTGGCTATCATACCCCCATAGTATGAAAATAAATCCAAGGTTGGATGGAATGAGAAGGGGCTGAGGTGCTGGACCTGAATACTGATGTGCAAAGAGATCCCAGAAGAGGCACAGGTACTAAAAGGCCGCCGGGAAGCTCACTTGGATCTCCAGGAGAAGATCCTGCCTTTTAACCTCAGACATAGTGGCACCACACACACTGTGACCGTATGAACAATTCTCAGACGTCTAAATGGACACAAGTTTTCCTGTAGGAGAAGGTAAAGCAACATGATTAAGTTTCCATCAAAATCACTTGTTAGTGGTTCAAGTCAAAGTTTGGAATGATCCTGAGGTGTTTCCTAACTTTTCTCTGATAAGTCCACTGGTGGTGACATAACAAAAGCCACAGAAGCCATGTGGGGGAAAGAGCTCATGAGTGAACCCTATTATCAAGACTCAAAAACATACATTGACCAACACCACACCTACTAAATGATGATACAGCAGCTGACAAGATAAGACTGGACAGGCCAGGCTAATAATCAATTATAGTTTGGGTGCAAAGACAAGTGTGAGCGATGGTAGATGTAGGTTACTTTATATTTTGGGAATGCACTTTATAGACAGCCAGGTCTTAAGAGGACATGCATCCTTCAGTGTGTGTTTGTGTGTGTGTGTTTGTGCGTGTGTGTATAAGTAATCACCGCCTATAATTGCATGCAAGTCAGCCAATAACACAAAGCTGTTAAGATATGTTATTCAAACCTAGCTGGGAAGCTGCTTTGACACGCTTTCATTGATCCCCATGACAACGCACAATATTTTCTAGAAACCCAATCAACCCACGGGACTTTAAACGAACCCATGATATCCACACTTCCATGTGTTCATATTGGTTTGTTTTAAATGCTGGTACAATACTATATAGGAAGGATTCTTCTCATCAACATCACATGATCAAAACTATGAAAGACATTCAAATAACATACTTTTGTACGTTGGGTAAAAGTCCAAAGCAGGAGGACAAAAGAAAGGATGATTAATATTAATATTACCGTCTAAAATTTATAAAATTCATACTCTGACCCATTTATATGTAAAAAAACATTGAGTTGACGCCGGCTTGGGGTGTTATTTGTGTGAGAGTGAGGTTAAGAGTAAAGAGGGGATTGTAATTGAGTCTTTCACCACAAGATGGGGTCTGTCAAAGAGGTCTTAATCCTCTCTGCACATGCTCCTGTGGCTCTGGGACACTGTGCCCTGGGACTGTCACAAACCAGAATTACATAGCAACACAGTGTGCGCCTCTGATGTTCACATCATACTCTGAAATGAACCCCTCCCCAATGCGCAGCTGAAATGGTCTCGCTGCACATCCACCACATTTTAAGACAATGGTTGTCAATGTTAGAGGCTTACAGTTGTTAAAAATACATTAGTCTACATTTTCGCCTGTAGCCTGCTCTCAGGTGTCCTGGATGTGTTTTTTGCATAGTGAGCATGCATACAGTAATGAAAAACTGTATCTTCATACATAGTAGAAATATAGTAGATCAATACATTTACATTGATGTTCAAGATAGGATTATTTCAAGGAGGGAAGATTGTATGATTTAATCTTATATATTTCAGTTTAAACGTGTTAGATTATCACCTATTATATGAACAATGTGACGATCAAGTCTTACCAAGCAATGCTACAAAGGACATGCAACGGGAAAAATTGTTGTCCAACAAAGCACTGTTTAAATGTCCTTAAGCTCAAAGCAGAAAAATGTATTCCTCGGTCCTGGGTCACAGCAGATCTAAGCTGTAACATCTTAACAAATCACACCTGATCAGATGGCTTTAGAGCCCTAACCCCTGCATGATTCCCCCATAGAAAGATGTACGAGACTGATCCTTTGAGAGTGACGCAACTAAACCACAACCATGTGTGTTGCAGCATCCAGCTATGCAGCACTGAGTTCAGTCCAGCATATGGTCTCAGGCACAAGGATGTGAAAATATCAAAAGTACACCAGGAGAGAGTAGTTTAAGAATCAAAGCTATAGCCCAATAAATATCCTCCTCATGGATCCATTATAAACACCACATATTGTACTGGGTAGACATTTTCACATCATATTGGACCATTATCATTACATCTTTGTGATTGATGGAACTAAGGCCGGGATATTATGGCTTTTCAGAATTTTTTTTGATGATATCTAAAAAATATGGGGTTTGACTCAGTAAGTATTCACTTCTTCCTACTCCTTTTTGAATATTATTCATTTATTTTGAACATTTGTTGATAAAGTTTCCTTGTTTGCTGTGCCTTTTTCTTACTTGTATACAGTATATTGATAATTTTACTTTATTTTAAACATGTTTGAAGTCCAAACATAACCTAAGTTATAGTGAATGAATTTGAGATGTAATTTTCTTCTTGTCCCATCACCATCTTTGAACAGCATTTGGCTACGGAAAACAAAATCTTATTTTGGTTGGACGTCTGTCTCACTTTTTCCGTAGCCCCTCTCCAGCTGAGTAACTGAAATGAGTCAAGTCCTTTCTCAATCTCATTCTTCTTGTATAATTATTATTTTGTTTGATAGTTGACATTTTTCAGACTTCAGTCTTTTGGAGCTTTTATCTGTGACAGAAATGATTCCTTGTCAAACGACACTAAGAACTTGTTTTCACTCGTCATACATTTATTTCTTCAGTGAAAGCAGAACATGCTACAGCAGCTTTCAGAAGCTCCTGCAGGTTCAAATGAACCAACCCAACACTTTTACGGCTGATTATCTCCAAAAGAAACGATATTGACAGATTTCAAGGACAATCACTACCATAGCAACATAAAGGTTACAAACAACCCAAAATCCAACACTCCTTCCAAGACTGTAGTTGCTCTTGTAGCCCTATTTTGAAATATCGGTTTTAATGAATTAACACATTATTGTTTCCTGAAATATATCACAACCTCCATTTTTTAAAGCAAAGATCCACAGAAACATATATTGTCAGCTGTCTAACAACCAATACCATACCAAAAATGTGTAGGTGCTGCACCTAAGTCTTAATACTTATACTACTTCTTTTTTGCCCTGCTCCGTATTATGCATTCTAAGTTAGATTATGAAAAAAACAATGCTTGGTAAGTTGACATGAAATAAAATAGATGCGTTCGATAAACGACAGAAAAAAAGTGAGCGGCTGAGGGACAGCAGTTGCCGCTTGTCTGACCGTTCATCGGCCCTATAATTCACTCGTTATGTTGTGATGTCTTAAAATTGGATTTTACAGTCACTGCTTTTATTTCCACATAAAACTGAGTCTTGTATAAGCCTGTTAAAAGAGTATCCAATGGTATCTTGCAAGCTTGATCCCAAAGTGCCCAAAGTACACAACAAAGCAGAGAGCCTGTAGTGGAGCCAGTGTCTGACCGTCTGCTTTCACTATCACAGCCGACTGTTTGTTCTTCTCTTCTCTCTCTATGTCTCGTCTTCTCCACCTCTTCCACACTCCAAGCAGCAAGAAGAGTATAAAGAAAGCAGCCGTCTGGGCGAGAGAGGGTTTTTTAAAATTCATCTTTTATCTCACATATAGTATGTGGCAAGCACAGTCTAGGAGGGGGAAGGAGTTATAAAGGGGTGGGAAAAATTAAAGATGAGAGCTGAGAGAGAGATACTGAGAAAGAAAGGGAGCAGCGGAGGAGAATAAAAAGAGTGGGGTCATATTTCCTTTCTTCAGCATATATTTCATGTTCTCTGATCTGAGGAGGAAATGTTAAAGAGCCATTCCAGAAAAGATACAGAGAGTGTGGATACAGCTTTCATTTCAAAAATTCCGATGCTCAAATGTGCAACCAGCTGACAACTAGCACTAATAAAGGGGAAATAATATATGAATCAATATGATATTATTGCACTGTATTCCAAAAACATTCAGACTGATTTTATATAGAAAACTTATATCAGTTTGTCTTTTCCTTGTAAATTAAGCTGCTCAAGCGACAACACAAATTAAGCAGTAGATGTTTCAGAGCAAAGTACTAGTTGAGCATCCTCTTTGACCACGCAGCACTGCAGGCCTTAGGTTAACACAAGAGACAGCATGCGCCCGAGGATGGTTTATTTGCTGTGAGGTGTTTTTAGCTGTGATCAGTCAGGCGCTGCTCTCTTCCTGCCGGCAAATCACAGCTGCCGGGATACAGCAGAGCTCGGTGAGGCAGCTACCTAAGAGAAACCACAATAAACAGCTGAGGAGAAGCCCACAATCACATCAACGTGAGTGATAATACACTTTAGACGGGGGGAGTTTTGAAGGCTGTCGATGCAAGCGCTGCCAGGCTGGACTGTTGAGTGTTATAAGGAGAGGCTGATTCCCTGCTGCCTCTATATCACTTGACAGATAGAAAAGGCGGGGGGGAGGGACAGACCGTGGTTTGGGTCTCTCCAATGGCGCATCACTCCAGGCGACCAATGAGAGGTGATGGGGGCTTATTGACTTGTCTGGCTTGATGGGCACTCAGTGGCTGACAGCGCCGCATGCAACATCCATCAACGCTTAACCGAATGGCCAAACATGATCAAATCCTTTGACTACTAACCTCTTTACACCAAGGCCCTCCTGGGATTACCTGCCTGCCACAGCCACCTCCCACTGGCTACACAGAGCAATGCATAATGGAGATCAATGCAATATACGCCATTTTCATCTCACCTCGAAATTGTGTCACAGCCGACAATTCAAAAGCTCCCAACTTGTCCTGGTACAACCTTGACAAGGACCTCTGTTTGAGAGTCTGTCTCTGTGAGCAGAAATGAGCTGTTCATTGTTGTACATTGACATTTGTACAAGGGGTATAATAGATAAAAGGCTTGTTCGAAACTTTGAATACTTTCATATGAACAAACCTTTAAATTTGATGGGACAATATTGGAAGAGAGGATGTAATCGTGCATGTTCTTCACACATGTTTCATGAGTGTGTTACACTAAGAAAAGAAACTGGAGGAGTGTTCTATTTCACCAAGAATTAATGGTGACAACAAGACAGAGATGTTGTCCAAAGAATCCCACAACTTCTGAGGGCAGCTTCATCAAGTAACATTCAGGAAACATGTGCCAGGAAATTTGTTCGACCACTGTTATAACGTTGTGAGCTTTTCTTTTTCTTTCCTTCTTAAATCGTTAAAGAAAGAGAGGGACAGTCTGAAAGTTAGTAAGCCATGCTATTATCTCATTATAGGTGTCTAGTCCAAGGTAACGTTATCGTGTTGAGGACAGAGCTATGGAGAATAGGAAGCACCTCTCTTCAGACGGACTGTAAATTGAGATGAACCTACTTGAGATGAACTCCTAATCAGCCGCCAGACACAGACTATCTCTCTGATGACTGGTGAAAGGTATTCATTGGAGAGGAGTTTAACATCATTGCGTCTGATTGACTGGGCTCTCAACCACCGTGGGTTAAGGGGACTCCTGGGGTTAGCCTGGTCAGACAGAACAAGAGGGAGCAAGGCGGAGAGAGAGAGTGCCCTTCAGTAAATAGGCAGCCCACAGAGAATTGTGCAGCAGTTTAATGGAGCCTCATCACGGCCAGTCTGTCAGTCAGTCAGGTCCTAATGAAGACAGCTTCACACCGAGTTGTCTTGAACCTGCCCGGCTAGAAAGCAGAAACACTTATTATCCATCTCCCCTACTGTGGAAGATTGCCCACTCACAGCCTCTAACAAGAGCAAGGGAAGGTCCAATTGTAAGACCAGGGCAGCCAACAACACATTTTGTTCACTCTGTTTGGCATGAAGTGTGAAGGTGTACAGGAGAGGGACCATTGCTTTACTGTTCGGCTGTAACTCAGCTGCAGACACAACGCTGCAGGCAAAATGCTGAAGAAAATTACAGCTGATGCATACGGAGAATAGAGAAGTACATATACACATATTCAGTTTAAACTACAGCAGCACTCAGGATATGCCTCTTGTCATATAGACTACTTCATGACATCATCTGCATATGTGACATATACCTCAATCGGGCAACACTTACCCTTTGATATTGTAACAATGTCCTGTCATAATGACATAATCATGTCGTCTTTGGTTTTTGTATGGTTAGCGATTCCAATGTGACACGAAATTAATAATCTCATTAATAATACACAACTGTGACATAGCTTAACTAAGTCATTAAATATGCATTTGTACGTAGGGATACAGAGTTTTGCAGATTTTTAAGACATTCCCCACTAAATGTTCCTCAAAGAGAAATATTGCATCATGGAAAGAAGGAATTCATTAGATAATTGAATAATAAAATTGGAGGTTGGTAAAACAAATTCACACTTGTTTTTGTAATCAACAGCATCATCATTATTTGCCACTGATCACGCAAACTACAATAAAACCTTCCTTCTGACAACTTTTAATGGAGATAATTGTACAGAAGTTGAATATTATTGTTCTCGAACCGATATTGTTTTTATTTTTAAATAAAAACCACCATCGTTACAAAACCACCAACAAGTCAGGGTTTTGTAGCGTGAAGACAGAAAGGTGTTCCCCAAAGTCCGAAGCCTTCTCTATAGGTACAAAAAAAGATGAAGTGCTTTTAGATCGGTATAAGAACAGAAGATAAACCAGAGAACCAATCATCCCCACTGTCCATTTAAGCCCAGTGGCATTGCCTCAGGAAACAGCCGCTGGGTGGCCCACAACCAGGCCTTAGCCGGTCGTCTCTATGGTAAGTGCTCTGTCACGAGGCTGCCAGGGGCTACAGCATATGCCACCAAATCCCTGGCGTACCCCCCCATGCTAATGGATGCATGGTCCTCTGTATGTACTGTATGTATGTCTGTCTGTCTGTGCTTCAGACTGACCTTCAGCTGGCCCACTCATCCTCCTTTCCGCCAAATGGCTTCACGGCTGGATGATGCTGCACTGCCTTACTCACGATATGTGGGACGTAGAGAGAGACAGAGAAAAAAGGAAACAGGTTGAAGTGAGAGAGACAGAGAGAGATCTCCTCATCTCTCCTTGACCTCAGGGTTCAAAGGAAAATTTTCCTGAGTCCAGAGAACAGCAACACATGCATGGACTGTTTGAGATGTGCAGCTAAAGCATATTCGTGCACTTGCAAACAGGTTCACTAACATTTAGTCACGTGCCCGTAAAAAATACTTTTTTCAGTTTTGTCATGACACTTACATGATGGTTGAGATAATCAGTCACTGAGATAGAAGAAGCGGTGGAACAACATTGCTTGTGTTGCATAGACAAATTGTAAGAGACTGTAACACCCCTGCTGCACTGGATGCGTGAGCGGCACGAAAGTCTTGCTTTTAATTCCGCCGTCCATGTTATCAGGTTAGAGCAGATAGACTCCCAGTATGAGCCGCGCATCTCCTCTAGAGAGTCAGGGTCTCACCTATTATCTCCGCATAAAATAAACAGTGAAAATGATCTTTCACCACAGTTGCAATGTCTAAATCTGTAAAATAAACACTTCTTGTACCGATTTCAAAGAATTAAGCATTCTGGCTTTTCTCTGGATTGAATTCATTAACTTGTTTTAACAAGGTTTTTATTGTTATTGTCGGGAGATGCAAAGCTTCACACCATTATGTCCTGGCATTTAGTTGAGTACACGGGCCGACTTTCATTCAATTAAATACAGTTGTCATTACAGAAACCTCATGTAGCAGCTCGGCAGCAGGCACACAGCAGAGAGAAAGATGCAGCAGACCAGCAACGCAGCCGTCACCCACTGCACACATGAAGACGCAACATGGACAACCTTACTCAAGTAAAAAAAAATTTAACTACAGTAATCTGATCATGTATTATAATTGCCGTTTGTGTATTTTCATTGTTCAACATGTAAACTCAGTCTTCAGACATAATGACAGGCTTTGAAGCCATCCACCTATGCGTAAACAGTCTGCGAGGACTGCTGAGTGGAAACTGCTGCACTGAGGATCTGACCAATGAGCCTTGGCAAACAAACCTTTCCATGTGTGCATTTGTGTTTGCTTTGTTTGTACTGCGTGCATGCCTCCTTCCAGTCAAGCATGGCGCTGCCCACGCTGAAACCTATGTAGCGAACACAATCATAGAGTGAAACAGCTTTAATAGACGCTTGGTACTTCTTTCCTTCACAATAGCCGGTGCCCCAGTGTGCGTCTGCCATTCTGTGGGCATCCAACATAATTACAGGGCTTTGTAGGTTTGTATAGGAATATTGGGGTGAGATAAAGCTGTCATTACAGTACAAATACACTGTCGACGCACAGCCCCAGCGCTGGGTACAAAGCAATCGCTACAACTGTATTATCTTTATGGTACAAGTCTATAATTAGTTTCCCCCTTGTTACAGAGTGGGCATATGTTTCATGGAAGAATGAAAAGAAAAGATTACTTCAAACCTTAACCCTGTCCTATTTCTCTGAGATAGTTTTATAGCAGGAGGAGATAAGAGCAGAGCTACAGGGAGGGACTTATAATGCGTCTCGATATCAGGGAGCATGTGGGGAGTTCATAGGCAGAGTGGAATGAGGAGCCCGCGGCTTATGTCTTCAAATCACAGCTTTCCCAAGCACTGTCTCATGTAACACTGAAGATTTTACACGGATGGGAATTAGCTCCGACAGTGTACATTCATCGATGCTCTCGCAGCATGTGTGTATGCATGAATGTTCATTACACACAGCCAATGGTGATATCAATAACAGCAACTTACAATATCATCTCTTGTGGCTTCCGTCCAAGATGGTGCAATTAGTTTACTATATAGTTCCCCTTTCATATCTACATGGTATTTTAACAGTGAAGGGGTTTATGCTGGCATCCATAAAACATAAAGGGGTCACATTTAATTGCAAGGGAGGGAGGAGATGAGACAAGACTAATTATCTTTATAGCCTGAAGGCAATATTTTATTTAACTTCAGCTCTGGGACCTTCGCTATGGACGGTGGACATGAGGAGATTTACTCCTTGGGCTTGAGCAGGTTTTTGTGGCAGCTATGACTCCCCATCCAGTGCAAAAGAGACAACAGCGATATATAAAGATGTGATGTATTCATTCTCGGGTACCTAAATACAAAAGGTGACTGTATTACTATAAATCTGCATACACATATTGGTCATCCAATTTTTCCCCCTTCTGTATGCACGCTGCAAAACTAGTGGCCTGGTTTATGGCTAAAGCAGCGCTAGCGCTTAGACTAAGGCAGTCAGGGGGAGATGGGGTCATAAGAGACCTGAAGATAGAAGGAGACGGGGGGGGGAACTGAAAAATAAATTGAGTGAAAAACCTAGGAACAGAGAGGAGGACAGTAGAGTGGTGTCATGGGAGCTGAGAGAGGCTAGTGCCATGCTATTGAGCGCCTGGAAGAGCACAGTCTCTGATTTCTTTTTTTTCCCTCTTTTCAAAGAGCACTTGAAAGCTCTTCTGAGGTATCGAGCAGGTGGGAGTGTATGTTTAAGGCGGGCTGGGGCTGAGAGTGGCCAGGGCTGGGTAAAGCGGCTCCATCTTTCTCCAGCCAACTCACAGAAGTGCAGGACTCAGAGGTCCAAAGGCCCAGTGGCCCAGAGCTCCAGCCAAGAGTCTCTGAGGAGCCCTCAGCCAGGCAGAGGTGCAAATTGGAGGCGTGAGGTTGGGCAACGAGGATGAAGGCGAAGCACAAAGGCTGCCTAAAAAGTATCCCCGCTCCGAAAAAGGAGAACAACTTTGATACATATTTCAAGAGATGCTACTTTGACAGTTCCTTTTTTATATAAAAACATTTGACACTGTTATTTTCCATTATAAAACATATATACTGTATATAAATATATCTGATGATAATAATCCATTGTATTGATTCCTATTGTTCAATATGTTTCAAGCAACTTTTGTGATACAAAAACTATCCCTTCTACTTTCTTCTTAAGCCTCTTTTCCAATGGTCAAAAAACCCACTAACACCCACTATCATCCGACTTTTGTCTGCAGTGGGAATGGATAAAATCATCAATTACTCCTGGGTCAAATGTCAAATGCAGATACAGGTTTTTAAATCGGCTCCAGCACTGATCAAAAATTGACAAAAAGACTCAACTCAGATAAATGCGCTAATAAGTTCTTCTTTTTATTCTTTTTATTCTTCATCCTACCCTATCCTAACCTTTTCTCCACAAAGTTATGTTGCGCATTCAACTTTTGGCCATTAACAACCATGAACATTTGCATACCATTTGTTTTTCAAATCTTGGGAACAATATGCAAAAGTTACTTTTTTCCCTTCGTGTTGTGGAAAATGCAGCATTCTAATACCTTCTAATTTGGGTGAACACTACAATTATTTAAGTTTATAGTATATTTTATGTAAATCAAAACAAAAATACAATGATGGTAGTATTACCAATATTTGTATATGTAGATATACTGCATATTAATCCATTCTAAGGTAATGACCACACTTACCTTATGAGTCCTTATGACACTTGTTTTTATCAGACCTGCAGACCACTGCTGAATAAAGTCAGACTGGAAGGCAGTATTGACGCAATCCAGATTTCTTAAAGTTTGCACTTTAATATAATTGATCAAAACAGCAGCCAGCCTTTGAACGTTTGCTCCTCAGGGAGTAACTTCAAACAGTATCAATTATAGAAATCAGCGCGGAGGAGTAGAGTCAATTCTCTGTCAATAAAGTATTCAGCGGCAATCGCCGAGAGATTAAGGGAGAGATGAGCCAAGTGCAAACCCAAAGGACTGCCTAAATCTACTGCATGGTGGATGCTCCAGTAAACTAAGTAGCTTCAGATGATCAAACAGGAGGTATTCCAATCAAACACAGCATAAAATCAGCAGGAGCTGTTAATACAGTGTGAACCTCTGGAGAACGGCTTTCCAGCCATGACTGAAACATGTGAGCTCAGAAGTGGCGCAATACTTTTTTACAATCGCTCTGCATCTGTTGTTGTAACAAATCAATCAATACAGTCTGGTGGGGGGGTTGGGAGGAGGACAATGAAACTGGATTGAGATGTACAACAGAGTGCAGAGAAATCAACCAGGCCATGCATCATGATCGACTTTCAGTCATGAAGAAACACTGTTTGCTGTAGCTACTGAGTCATTTAAAAACATCTATATCAGGGTATTAACTCCTGGTAAATACATTCTTACATTGTGGTTTCTCTGAGGAACACAACTTGCACAGAGAAACTATTCATAGCATTATCTCTATATTTAGCAAAAACACATACAACCTTATCTTGAACATATTCTTAGTTTTTCTGTCCCAAAATGACCATAAGATTCAAAGAGCTTTATAAACTGTACAAAATAGGTCCTTGTTTAGCAAATAAAAATCTTAAATTTTCAATTTAAATAATCAAAATGCATGTTCAGAACACACATACATATATGTCAAATTTAATATAGAAAGTTTAAAAGAATCTCCAAGAAATATCAAGGCACTCTCCTCTAGGGCTGAACGATTAATTGCATTTGCGATAAAATCGCGATATGATAAAACGCGATTTTCTAATCGCAACATGCGCGATTAAAACGTGCAAAAGAGAGTAGGGCACTGGGCTGCTGTCCTCACCCGCAGCAAGAATGTCGCGCGACCACAAAACTCTGATCAAGAAGATAGCGAAGCAAGCCTGCATCACCTACAGGATCCTAAAGTCTTCGGCCGACATGGCGGACTCATAGAGGGAGCTCATCCCTCTGCTGACCATGGTGCGGGCGGCGGACCTGAAAATCGCTCCCCGGAAAAGCAAGCCGTGCTCCGGGGCGGCGGGGCTCCAGAGCCCCCCGGTCACCTACATGCACATCTGCGAGACGGAGATGTTCAGCATGGGGGTGTTCCTGCTGAGGCCCGGCGCCTCCATACCGCTGCACGACCACCCGGACATGAACGGGACTCTACGGAGCTGCTGATCCGCAAGCTGCCCTTCCAGAGCATCCAGCTGGCCCGCCGCATCCGCAGAGCTTAAACTGAAGCTGCTCCACTGACTATAACAACGCCGCATTCCAACACTTATAAAATGCAATTCAATGTGGAAGTAATCCAAGTATTCAGAATACGTTACTCAGATTGGTTAATGTAACGGAATACGTTACAGATTAAATTTTTGGGCATTTATTCTGTATTCTGTAACGGAATACGTTTTGAAAGTATCCTTCCCAACACTGGAAATGTTACTGACTTGGGAACAGTAATACACCTATGATTTAAAAAATTAAATTCTCAAGTTGGTCAATTTTGCACACAGGTTATAAAAAGTGCATGCCTTGTGTTTATACTTATTCAAAATTAAAAATAATTAAAAAATCGCATATTAAATCTCAATCGCAATATTTGGGGGAAAAAATCGCAATTAGATTATTTTCCCAAATCGTTCAGCCCTACTCTCCTTTCTATTCTCAGCTTTCACAGTAAATTCAGAATGGCATCCTGTTTAAAAGTTTTAACGGCTGAACCAAAGACTTTTTATTCAAGTGAATAAGAAATGTAACTGTGCACCAGTCCACCAGGAAAACCTTGTTTTAAAACACAACATGTTTTTGCAGTTGACACAAAGATGTGAGGGTAATAATCTTCAGCTAATGCTGAACAATTAAACAATTAACAGTAAGTGTTATCAGATTTCCTATCTGATCTACAAATACCACAGAAAAGACAGAAGTGCGCATGCACACATACACTCCCATGAATACATGTAAGTATCCTCCACTGTATCAGCATTACACTGTATAGATCTATTGACAGAGTCATGACATATCAATGACACCTTCAATCTTTACAGGCCCTTCTCCCTGAGAGCCTCTGTTGCAACACAATCATTACAAATTGATTGCAAAATAGCTAACAATCATGATTAAATCATTAAATTCTTGTCTGCGCTTCAGAGAATGGGGAGAAAATTAACTTCCCACCAACCTCATTTTTTCCCGAACACGAAATAATGATTTTCTGCCAGTCTAATTACAAAGCCAACATCTGATCAAGCCCGCATCCAGGGGGGATTATCAAATGCGCCAGTATTAGACCTCATTACCAGCCTGAGTGCAGAATTATTACATCTTGTAATTGGATGGTGAGATTTATATACAGATCAGGCTGGTTTCTGTAAGATTGTAATTACAGGCTTCGTTGGTTAGCTACTTATCACTCAGTACTGGAGTGCAGGAAATCGGCGCGTGGAAGAGCATTTCATTAACCCCTCACCCTGTCGGAGGGGGGGAACCTTCACATGTGTGTTTCAGGGACAACAGCATCATGCACACATCAAACAATTTATCATTGCCTCATTTGGCCCACACCTGGTTAGGGAAGCCCTCACTTTGTTGAGCCACTCAGTGAACAATTACGGGAAATTTGTCTGAATAAACCATCCATTTTTATTGTTGACTGAGCCCCATTTCATTTTCTCAGTAAGATAAGAGGGTAGAAAATGCCCTCACCAGAGGCTTCATCAAACCCTCTGCTTCAGAGGAAGCTGGCCAGGGTTAACAGACTAAAAGCTCCATTTACCCAGCAGGTGGAGGAGTGTGTATCCGTGTGTTCATATAGATGTTTGGATAGGCATCCATTTGGCTTTGCCCATGTGACCACAGTATCTTTCTCCTCTCTCTTTGGGCAAAGCCTTTTCTATTTGCCTTTAGCTCATGTAAATTATTGAATACACTTTCTCCCTTTTTTCCTTGAGGAGGCTCTTAATTAATGGACCGGGACGCATGTTAAACACCTCACTTTCCCTGGCACAAATCTGCCAAGTGTGATTAGACAGGGCCAGCGTGCTCCAGTTCAGCGGCGGAGCAAAGGAGCAAGATAGAGAGGCTTCTGCAGCCATCATCATCATTCCTCATCACAAATCCAGCAATGGCTGCTCTACTTACAAACAGGTCACTCGAGATAAACCAAAGTAAATCTGCTCTGACAATGTCAAGCTCTGACACCTTTTACATATGGTAATAAATTGAAAATGGGGCCGAGGCAAATCTTGAGGCAAATGGAATGAAAAATGACAGAGAGGGGAAAACCGGGAAATGTGTGTAACGCGGAGCTGATGGAACACAACTCATTTGCTGCTCACAATCGCACGAGTCAGCAAGAAACCCCTTGATCCTCGTGTCAGGGCGACACTGGCGGCGAAGAAAAGAAACCATCAGCACCTCGTCCCGGTTAACACCCATGCAACTTACTTTCTCTCTGCATATAACAGAGCCCTCCCTCCGACAATCAATACAGGCCTACATTTTATGAGACAAGGAGTTAACTTGTTCAATTATGCCACAGACAGCTCTATTCCTTTGTAACAAGTAATCTGGGTAGTGAAATCAATACTGACAGGCTCACGGCACGCTGGCTAATTTCATATTACCTCCAGCCAATGGCGGAGCGGCTCGTAATGGAGATGCAGTTCCACTTCATTATAAGAAAAGAGGGGGGATCAATACTAGCACAGACACACACACACACGCGTCCATGTTAACACACACATGCACACACGAGGAAAAAGGTCTTACTCTCGGCACATAGACCAACACAAACACATACAGGCAAAAAGAGCAACCCCTGCTACTTCAGAGTCCCCAAGGGGCCACACAGAGCTGTCTGAAGCAGGGCAGATGGGACAGGGGGAGTGGATGGGGGTCCGGGGGTCACTACCCCCGCCCAAAATAAATTACACTTCCAATTGTCGGTAAACATGTGCTCACACACACACAAAAAAAACAGCTTTCTTTTTCAAACTGTCGAGCAATCAAGGGGGAAACGTTCACATTTTTATTCACTAAAACACACACACACCATTAAACACTTGACTTTTTCACAACAAGGTCATAATCAGATTCAGAGCATGACTACTGAGAGGGGAAAGAGAAAAAGAGAAAGAAAAAAATAAGGGAGGATAACCTTCAGATGGCGGATCAAGTCTTTGACCTCTGCAGCTAATTACAAATTAAACTCCATATCTGCTTTTGGAAAAAAAATATCTCCATTCTTTTTTCCCATTATTGTTATCACTCTGTAGGATTAGCTGGGGACTAAGGGGATGATGTTGTCTAAGCCGATGTCAACTGTACAATTACTCGACTCATCCATCCCTTTCCAAGAAAAATAAGACACTGTCGATTAAGATAAGCCATCTTGAGAAAGAATGGGGATGTAAAGCCTTTGACAATTACTAAGTACACATGGCACAGGGTGACAATTGCTCTCGGTAAACAAACTAAATACTCATTAGACTAAACTCTGACATTCTTTTTCTCATAACTTCCTATTATGCAATTTGGATTTATTGCACTCATTAATAATCATCTTTACCAGGTTAGGCTACAAACACTGTGACAGCAGCATCATTTAGCCTCAGCAAAGGGCACACACGCAGAAAGGACGGCGATGCGAGAACACATCTCGACTGCGTTTGGAGAGAACCCAATTAAATGCATTTTAATCTAAATATCCTTCAATATGCTTTATTGTTCTCCTTTAATTTCCTCGCCACTATTCCATATGGGGCTCCAGTTATCAAGCAGACAGGCTTTATGAGCCCGACAGAGTTGTACAACACTGGAGCTCATCAGTACTCAGCCATTAACAGGCTGGTAGTGTCTCAGCAACAGGGGGCACAGGCCTGTAACGAATGCCTGGTGCTTGGTGGCAATGCAGTTAGGACGCAGCTATTCACTGGAGATAGTCAGCCTCTATCAACAACTCAGTGTACACAGCATCCATCTCGTGTTTAAATGAGAGTTTTGGTTGATTAAAGTTTTAATGTGAGGTTCGTTGTGAGATTTTAACGTCTCAAGACTACGGGGAATCGCGTAGTGGTTGTATATCTGTCTGGATTACAGGATGTCAAAGTCACACAGTTTATGACACACTTCCTCTGCTATTACACTGTGGCACAACATCACTATTGAGGCAACTGGCATCTCATTCTCTTTATGGCCATTTTTTCAATGCAAACCAATGTTTTATTTGTAACTTCTGCAAAAGATCATTGAGATGAGTGTGTTACAAGTGGCTGCACGCACACACGCACAAACGCACGCGTGTGTTGTTAGGGCAGCAGGGCCCCATCTGATTGGCCAAATATATTGACACTCAGAGTGTAAATGCATGGCACATGGAACACCATTTATTGCAGTTCAAGCTGTCTTTTGCCATACGTATATTGCGCATGTTGATATCGCACATGTTGATATCGCTATGACGATACATTTCCGATATATCGTGCAGCACTAGTTCTCATTAATCTGCAAACGTTTGTTAGTGTGCAGGAGGATTTAATGCATGCAGTGGCAGAGGTTCAACCTCCATCCTCTCCCAGATTATCACCCACGTGCCCCATCCCACCAGGTGGAGTCGCTGATGTAACAACTCAGACATGATTTGTAAAACCGAATAAACCCCTGTAAGGCTGAAGAGCAGGGGATGTTTCAACTTAACTTTAAAAAATGCCAAACTTTAATTAATGATCAATGATAACCTAATATCCTAAATCCAATCTAGGCACTCATCAGGTATCATCTATTCCCAGACAAAGAATATACTAAATAGAGTAAAATAAATGAATTCAGACAGCAAACCAACAAATGCAGCAAAGAAAACAGTATCAATCACGTTCTACAGGAGGATGTGAGGTATGTGGGAGGGATGCAGAGAAACACAGACGGGCAGAGCAGCAGTCGAGATTGAAGATTCCGACTCACTCACTTCCCATTTTCACCTCCCATTATCTGATTAGCCTCCCATTTTTTCCCCATCAGTGCAGTGACCTGGATTTCGGCGGAATAGTGATGGTCAGCCGGGGCGGGGTCTGCTGAGAGGGGCGAAACCATTTGAGGGTGGCGGCACCATAAATCAGCAGCAGCAGGAGCGAAGAAGAGTGAGGGGGATTTATAAAGATGTTGTGCTCGACCAGCCCACTTGTGGACACTGTGATGAATTCACAAGCACATTGCCAAGGCAAACTACTTCATTATACCATGGCCCACTGGTCATTAATCTCCCTGGGAGGCCAGCATCCTGGGGGATCGCCAGACCAGAGAATTTATTCAGGCCTGGAGGTACCCATTTCATTAGCCATTCAATCTGTTCATCCCCCCTCCCCTCTCTGTGCCTCTCCCATCACCATAGTTTATATTATCTAATAAGTAGTGGCACAATTTGGGGCAGTTGTCTTTCACAAAAACATTCACACATTCTCCAAAAATGTTGATTACATCCACATGCTGGTATGTTTTAAAGATGGGTTGGATTGGTACGAACATTGTATGAAAGGCTGGACACTGCAAGTTCAGGTGCAACACACACGCTCCGAGCCCGTACGACTAGGAGGTGAGGCAGAGTGGAGACAGAGATTAGATTCCCAGAGGTGAACTCACAACTGCTGGCTACTTCAGTCCTGTAATAGTGTCATTACTGGGGGCAAGTGCTGCTGGCTCAACATGTTATGGGAGGGACAACATCCAGGGATTACTTATTAATGCCAGGTCTCCTTATTTCACACACATATAGAGAAAACAAATATGCTATCCCCTCTGTCTATTACTGTGATCAAACAGATGCACCTGGACACAGCAAAATAGAAACTACAGTGCGTGTTCACTCACACAAACACGCACATACACACACACGCTAAAGGTGAATCGAGGATACCTGTGAAATTGTAAATGCTAAAAGATATCGATACTTATCGTCAGCCAGGGCGTCCTAAACAGCTGAGGTTGATTAGAATGGCGTTATGAGAAATTGCCAATTGGTAAAACTGTGTCAGACGCGACAAACACTTATGCATACAAATCTCGTCTGACACAAAGACGTGCTGTGTAGCTATCTCTCGCACACAGCCCAGCAATCATTACACACATCCCAGTGAACTCAGATCTAGTTAGGTCTCTAATACTATCATGTTGGCCAAGCACACGATCACCCTCAGTGTGTTATCATCGGAACTTGCTTCTTTTTTTTTTATGTAGGAATGTCTTGTAGGAATGATATTTCTGTGTTTCCTTAATCCTCTCCCTGACAGATTTAACCATATATATATATATATATATGGGAATAGTTTCATAAACCATGCTCTGTCCCTGTGGACCCTTCCACTTTAAACACTTAACGGGCTAAATAAATAATGACGGCTTGTGCACTGTGTGAGTGTTAACGTTAACGGCACCAGGCACTAGCTCCGGGTCCCACAGCAGCAGGAGTCCTTAAAGCGAATAATTTGCTTCCGCTCAGGCCGCCGCACTGTAGCCATTTGCCAAGCAGATTATGGGCCTTTAAGTAGCAGCCAGGCCTGAAATGTGACTCTAGGGCTCACAGGCTGCTGGGGAGGAGGCAGGACTCCTCGGAGAGAGAGAGCAGGACAGGGACAGAGAGGTAGGATGACTGACAGTCAGCAGAAAGATAAGTCTATAGATATAAAAGGGAAGAGAGAGATGGAAGCAGGTGTGCTTGAAGATGTAAACAGAGCAACATAAAGAAAGATCTGCTGCTATCTGTTGAGTTAAAAGGAATAGGTATGGGGAGCTGAAAAAAACAATTATGCACAAAGTAATACAGGGATTTAAGGAAAAAAATTCTTCTTCTGATAAGTGTCACATTATTGTTGCATACAATTCAAAATAAAGATGTGCTTGATACTTTAATGAGGCCAGACCGTCCTCTATCACTTGTTGCTAGGTAAGATAGAAAAAGACACTTAAGGCTCATTTATGGACAACGTGTATGGAAACGGATGAAGACTTCTGTACGGAGTCAACCTTAATTTTGTCTATAATTGTGCATGTCTTCTGAAAACGGATATGGACACAACAGAATAAACAGTGCAGTACCACTAGAAATAGTAGGGGGCGGTGTAGTGAGAACGAGGAGAGCGAGACGATCATAGGACATGGGACTTAATTTCAATAACTGCAGAACTTTTTGTGGATAGAATTTAAGAATCGGTAATAAACTCTGATGCTACTTTTGTCAGGAACAGGGACAAACAGCTGCTTTTTGCCTCTTTCTTTACATATTCACACCTCCTCCCCTGTCAATACCACAGAAGCTATGGACTCTGTGCTGCCATCTTATGGAACAACTACGTCAACGTAAAGGATGTATGGAAGCATGTGAGCAGGTTGCAGCAACATCGTTTGACACTGATTTATTTTATATGTAAAGGCAGCATAAATTATACACCCTAAAGTTTCAGACCCATGTACTTAATCTAAACATATGATAAAGTTGTGATAAGTGTGCAGTCTGTTCCACAAGCAGCCATAATCAGAATCTGTGATGCTGACACAAATTACACAGCTAGAGATGTTGCTGACCTGGAAGACCTGCACCTCCTCTTCATGTAACCAGGTTTCTGTGGCTCCTTCCACTGTCACCATTCACTCCTCAACGAGGAAAAACAGACAGAATTTCACAATCGTCATGAAGTGATCTCAGTTGGACAAAATATCAGTATCACCCCCCCCCCCCCCCCCCCCACCTAATTTTACAGTTGCCTCTTATCCCTTTGCTACTTTCTGCTGGTTGATCCATTACCTCCCATGACCCCAACTCCAGTCTTAGCACGGTTGACACACCATTCTCTCCTATCAACATCCTGCTGTTCTCTGTGTATTTATAACCCCAACATCTACACCCAACATTGATATAAATTCAAAACATCTGTATTACAACAGGAAAATGCCCTGCTTCATAAAAAGTTTTTTGAGACAACCGTTTCTATTGACAGAGGGATAAAGTGGTGCCTATGTTTGTGTTTGTTTGGAGATTAAAATGATAATCCCATTCAAATATCAGGTTTCTAATCAAATTATGTAGCTTCCCTGAAAAAAAGAAAAGCATTGACACATTTTCCTCTTGTTTGTTTGTAACATTCATTCCCAATTTTACTTCCACAGCTTCACTGGGATGCAGTAAAACCCTGAGAAAGTGAGCAGACACCGTCAGTTGATCCACGGTGGCATCTCCTCACTGAAGAGAGGACGGACACTTCAAATCCCTCTGAAATGACATCTGAACATCAATACACGGCCCCCGCCCATCCAGTGTGACAGTAAAAGGCGTATTGATTTCCACGCCGATTAAAGATACTGCTGGGAGCAATTTAAACATACAAGCTGAAGTGTCCCGGCCAGTCGTGAGTGATGGGTTTCACCATGTATAATCACACCAACGCCGTGCATCTCTGAGAGGCACACTGTATCTGGATCATGGAATTCCAAATAACTGGACAGACTAGAATATCTATAGACAAGATACAGAAGGGGAAATTACAACAATTTTAAGGATATGTAGATTTATAACAACATTTTGGCTGCTTTCAGCGCTGATATATTAACTGAAGAAGCGTCTCCAGATTCACCCACTCAGTCACTACCCCCCTACTGACTATATAGTGATTTTATGAGTGCTGTCATTGTCGCAGGTTTATGCAATACAATAACAACATAGGTACAACAACCGGTGCAAATTCCCATAACACAGTTTAAATGTTTATTTTATACATATTTTTGATAAACAGCATGTTGAACAAGCAATTTTAAATGAAGACATAAACTGTTTTGTTCTTTGACGATCTGCTCTGCTCTTATTGCTCGTTTTATCTACGCACTTCACACATTTTTTCCTGTACCGTCATTCAAATTAAACAAACACCATCAGAAATATTATGGACGTACATTACAACAGACTATTTCAAACGACTGAGACCTGCTGCCCTCTCTCCTCTCATCGCTACACAATTTTTCTAACTGTCAACACCGCAAGCACAATGCATGATGGTATACATTCCTCGTTTAGTGTTCATCGGTTGTACACTACTTTTCATGATGCATTGTGGGATACTATGAGTCCACTATATAGGGAATACAAAATAGATCTTTAAACATTGTGACAGCCATACAAAATAGCAAACGTACTATAAAGTGGATGATATAGAGATTAGTAATTTCAGAAAAAGTCTTGGTCATTGTTTATGAAATATTATCAGATATTTTTTTAACAGATGTTTGAGTCATAGCTACAGCGGAGTACAAAGGACAGTTAATGATGTTTTCTCTTTGTTTCTGGTCGATATTCAGACAAATAGAGTCACTATGACAACTAGACGTCACACAGGTTAGCTAGCTGCAGCTAGCAGCGTTAGCTACAAACACAGCGTCTGTCTCCATTGGTCAGGTCAGTAGTTCTGTTGTTTGGTGAGTTAGTAAAATAATGTCTCCTCTGCAGGTGTAAAATGTTGGTACCACTGTCACTTACTTTGGTAGAACACGTGGTCAGCTCTGCTGCCTATTCCTGTCTGTGGTGTCATCAGAGACGCTCTGCGCATGTGTGAGTCACGTTCCTCACGTGAGGATTGTGTTTATCAACTGCGTGATCCGCTTTTTCTAAGTGACGTCATGTGGGAACAATTGTCACTGCTGGCTGCTTCTAACTCTTATTTCCTTTCTGGACTGAGTGCTGCTGCCTTAATAAGACTTGCTCTATTTGTTTTATTTTAATAATTGTATTTTGTTGTGTTATTTTATTATTGTATACATTCTGTATAAAAACCTGTATGAGTCCTGATTTATAAACGTTTGTACTTGTACTCATTTTCTCTCATTTAAATAAAAAAATTATAAAATAAAAATAAATAAATAATAAAATAAATAATTAAACTGCCTGATAAACCGACAATTATAATAATAATAATAATAATAATATTGTGTATCTATAAAGTGTGTTCAAATGAGACATTGCATAAAGTAGAACATAAAATAAAGTTTAATTTGTATTAGATCAAATCTAAAAAAAGATTTGATGGCGAAGCTAAAGTAAATGTCAGTGATACTACCGCATCATATTAAGCATCACTATTTATTTTATATTACATAAATATCATGTATTCAGTAGACACATATTCTCCTCTAACCAGCTCTTGAAGTTATTGAGAGCAATATCCAAACCATCTTTCATGACCCTCATATTAACACTGCTGAGACAGATGCACGCAGGCACCTGCAGATGTGCAAGTAACAACATGTCCACATACACACCCAATGGGCCATCCAGATTTTCCCTTCCCCACCCCAGCTGTGTAGCAGTGCTGAGGCCATGTATCCTGATGGCACTGATGATGCTCCATGCAGCCCTCAGGCCTCTGAAGGTTAACTCCCATGACCTCTGTGGTCCCTCTGCTGTGGGCGGCTGATAGATGGAGCGGCTGTGCTACAGTACATAGTCCAGAGGAAGAGAGCACACAGCGCTGTCATCCATCCATTGTTAGACATTTTATAATGGATGGAGCTCAATATTTTCTATTCTAGCAGTTCAGATTTTGCTCTGTGTGAGGACCAACAGGCTGGTCACATGACCCTCATCAATGTTTTAGTTGTCAGCTAAAATTCTCCCATATGTTAAGCTTGTAACACCTGTACAGTGTAGTCCAAGGTAATACGTATTGCAGAGAAACTGATTTCAATTTGTCTGGCACATATGCACGTATCTAATATAGTATGTGTGTATTTTTATGTACATTTACTATTATTGAATGATATATGAGATGTATGATAACTGAATTCAATTATTTACAATATTTGTATTGTTATAATTTGGTTTTTACTTGCTATTAGTGTAATGTGCTGTTGACTGTTTGCTGTTTGCTCGGCCTGCGGTGATGCTGGTTGTAACTTTCTTCCTAAAACTGTTAAAGTGACAATAAAGACTAGTGAACTAAGTCCATAGAGCCATGAAGCAGCACCACCACTGCTGCACAAAGAGCTGTTCCCCTGTTTATTCAAAGCTCAGTGAACTGGACTCAAATGCAGAACTCAACAGAGTTGGAGAATAAGCTGTTGTTGTTGCCTGTGTCGTGAATCTGTTGTCATGATTGCGATGATGTCTTGATCGACAATGTCACTTACGTGGATGAGTCCTTGCCGTTGCTGCTACAGAGTGCTTGCCTTCTGTTTATTTAAACTATATACATATTCAACGTATCAAATGCCCATGTTCTGTGTTGTGTTTGCATGGTCTCCAATCCCCAGTGTTTCTGTCTCTTCAGGGCCTGCCCTTACTCAAACACTGCCTAGGCATATTTGAGCAACATTCAAAATGGGGAATACAGCATAACTGCATTAGTGAAGGCGGAGGAGAAGGGAGGAGGAGGAAAACAGTGGGGGAAGAAACAAGGCACAAAGCTAGAAAGAGGAATGAAACACAGGGTTAAGAATCAGATGAAAGACGGCAGCGAAACAATGTTTTAGGGCCAAACTTAAACGGCATCACATCGAGTGCTGAGAAACAATCAAAGCCCGGGTGAGACCTGAACACACACGCACTTGAACTTGGCTAAATGTTGCTCTTGAACGCGTGATAGGTGCCGGGGAAAAACAAGCCATTAGAGCAGGTTCAGGTAAACAAAATGGGACCCCAGCAGGAACAAGCAACATTGAAGTGCGGTGGGGGGGTAGTAGGTGGGTGTCTTTGAAGTGGCTCCGAGTATTCCCCTGACACTCTGGAGATATTTATTTGAATAATGTGCAGATTCACACCCGAGTGAGCAGAGATCTGTGCGGCGGGTGGGAAGATGACAGGGTTTAATTTCCAACTCTACTGAGACAAGCAAAGGGAGAGAGAGAGAGGAGAGAGGGACAAGGGAATTAAAGAGAGAGAGTAGGGGGGGGGGGAATAAAGAGGTAGAAACGAGATGAGGACGGCAGATGGAGGCACATCGGATTCCCTAAAAACATTTTGACATTTTAAACCTGAGGCAGTTTGCAGGCAGTAAATAAAGGGAAGGGAATCGATAGCAGTCAGTGATAAGGGGATAAAGCAGCTAAATATGAAATACAGCCTAACAAAATGGTATGGATTTCCAATGGGGCCACGTGACACAAGCTGCTTTGAAATGCAAATAGCAACTTATGCACATTGTCCTTCTCAGGCCCGACCACCTATTGATTGGCTAAAACAAATTCTATTGATCATTGAATATTTAATGGCGATAATTAAATCTCTCCTGGAGGTACTTACACCCCATTTCCAGTTTTCATCGCCTCTCTCAGGAGACCTGCCTTTGACTTGCTGCAGCTTCAGGAGCGCTCGGTGAAGGACAGCACACGGCCAATTGTAACAGAACTAGATGTTGAGTTCATGTACTGTATTGTAGTGATTGTTTGCGGTTAACCTGTGAGTTCCTCGAAGGTGAAGAGACTTGTCTTGGAGTTCAAAAAAAATATTGTTCGTCAGTGTTGAACTTTGTCCATGGCAGCAAAAATCTGCACTTGTCATGGCCTTTAAAATATTGGTGTTCAGAGTGGAGTGGTGCTGTGACTGGTTCTAAAGTCCCTTTACGCTCCAGCTCGGTGAATGATGACCTTTTTGTCTGAGGTGAACCCTTACACCCATAAGAGTGTCTGAATTATATTTTCATATTTAACACAGTGAATGTTTTGAACTGCTAGTGCTCTTACTTGTCAGCTTTTCAACAGAATCAATCAAACTGGCATTGTAACTGAACAATCACAAAGAAATCAAATATAGCTGCAATTTAGCTATGACTTCTTTAGTTGTCTATTTCAAATTGTTAGCGTCCATGCTTGCTATGACACACAAGGCATTAAGGTGGTACAACTGGTGGTACAGGTCGCGTGGTAGAAATTGAATGTCATTTTTTTAGTCTAATTGACAGAGCTGATCCGCAGAAGTCCCTCGAGCTATGCAGGGAATCCCTGGTATCACCAGGTATCGCAAAGATATGGGCTAAGCTTGTTGCTGAGAGAGCATCCTGTACATGTGCAATGTGTGCCTACAACCGCTGTTCCCAAAGTAGCCAAATGTACAAAACTACATTTAAAGCGAAAAACCTAACTTAAGGCAATGCTGAGGACATTAGCATCTGGTCTCTTGAGGTCCCACTGTAGCCTGCCTGTATTTGCCTTGTTACATATCCTGTCAAAAAATGTACAACTCCCTTTTCCAATGTGTGTTGTGATTTCAGGAGCACTTCCAATGGAACCTCTGCATCTCCAGCAGTGACTCAGAATCTGTTTTATTTGTGTAGTTGCAAGCAGTGGAATGAACCTGGACATTTATCAATAACTTAAACATGTCCTTACATGTAAAACCCATTTTGAACAATACCCTTGACTTAGTATTCCGCGACACAGTGTTATGGCTGCAGACTCTGTGCAGAGGTGCTTTACAAATGAATAAACAGATACAACAACATGGAACAAGAAATGTGTTGGGACTCTTAACTGCCTCTGCCGGTGTTTCCTGTATTTCTCTACAGTTTACAAAGGACAATTTGTGAGGTTTCAGCCCTGATAAATATCTGTAACAAACGAAGAGGCGAGTTATTGATATCGATCTCCACAACTGAGAACTGGATGTGTTTGACAGCAAACAGACATCCCACTCAGTATGTTGGGTTTCAGCTCTCTCTCACTGCTCTTTTCAGGTGTTCTCACACTAATGGAGGAAAGTAACTCCTTAATCGACTGACATAATTTATGACATTAAGAGACGGGCAAACAGGAAAAGGTTGCTGTCAGGACGGTATTAGAGGGCAGCTCTCACTGCATGGGCCAGTGTTAAACAAAGTGCCAATCAATAGCCCTTTTATTAGTGACCGCAATCAATGTACCGGTGACTGAGTGAGCCAATTAACGCTATCGACCGCCGAGACAGAAGAAAGAGAGGAAGACGAGAGGAGGGGACGGGGACGAAGGAGAGAGATAGCAAAGAAAATATGGGAGAGACGGCAGCAGAAGAGGAGCTGCAGTGTCTTCCTCAGGTCTTGTTTTCCTTCTCATCTGCAGGGAGGGGGTTGTCTGTGGAGTGAGAAGACCAGATTCCCACCAAGTGAGAGGCCACAGGGGTCTGCTGCCGAGGACACCCTGACAGAAAGCAGAGGCCTCCTATCTCCCTGGAGGAAGTGAGTGTATGTATGAGTTTGTGTGTGTGTAGCAGTGGTGGGGGTGGAGTTCAGGGGAAGCGACAGCCCCCCCCACACACACACACACACATACACATACCCATTCGTGCACATCATCTACTATAGCGTTGGGGGTGAGCTGTACTGGGAACACAGCACCGCTCGTCTTCTCACCGCTGGTTCTGAATAGTAATGAGGTCACGGAGCTGGAAGTTCTCTGTGCACGCTCAACTCCACCTTTCTCCCCCAAGAGGCTGGCCACTGTCTGTGTGTATGTCTATGTGTGGGAGATAACATAGCCTCGGTGACAAACATGACATCACTTCCTGACGACTCTATAATCCTGACACTGCATGTGACAATCACCGCCACCACTCCACTGGATTTGTCTGAGCTTGCTACTCTGGATGAGAAACTGTTTAAGACAAAGTCCACATCATTGTAATTGCACTTGAGTGGTGGCATCTCTCTGTCTGCAAAACATCAGCTTTACACCAGCTAGGAAAAACAGATCTGTCGTCAGTTTTGTGACAATGTATTTCCAAAAATGTGGAGATCAGTAGTAGAAGTAACAGTTTATATTGGACAGCAGTGGTGTCTATAGGTTAAAATACTGTTGAGCTATAACAACATGTTTTTTTGAAGTTCAGGAAACTAAAGTCATTAATTTAACATATCAGAAACAATAAGTGCTCTAATTAGAGCATTTTTTGATCTTATTGATAATGAAAAATTGGTCACCAGAAAAAAAGAGTCTGTAAATATGGTAGAGGTAATAATCATATTTTGCAGATGTTTTTCTTTACTATTAAATAAACGTATTTCATTATTCGTGTCTGATGCTGCAATTGAAAGCTGGTCTTCAATAGTATCTATAGAACAAAACATACAACACTCAACTGATTTTTTAAACAATTCCTGCAGCTCATAGAGTCTGAAGAATCAGGCGACACCCCCTCAGCAGTGAGTATAGCGAAGGGGCTCTGCTGACAACCAAGCCCCAGTATTAGTGTGGTCGGGTGTCCTGTGCCCAAAGAGAAAAAAGGGTGAGAAAGACATCTGCTTCATGTCAGCTGGCAGTGCAGCACTTGGCTTCGGGGTTATCAGGGCTTCTTCTATCAGTCTGTGTTCGGAGCACGGACCTCTGCTTCCTGGAGGGAAACCCTCGGAACCAGGGTGCCGACAGATTGAGGAGGTACTGCGGAGAGAGAGAGGAGAGGAAGAACTGCAGGGAGGTGGAAGGAAGAGGATGGGGATGTAGGATGAGAAAGGGAAAGAGGGGAGGAAATGACAATGTGTGTAAAGCGATAAGCCCCTGGCAAGGGCCCCCTCACCCTGGGGGGGGACTGGGGGCTACAAGACTTCAGCCTCAGCATTCAGTCCTGTACCACTGTCCCCGATGACCCTTCCCCACTTCGGTCAACATTGCCACGGCACAAGACAATACACACATGCAATAACTGACTAAAATGTACTTTACAGGAGTTCTTGTTTTGATGAAAGTCTGCAGTTCATTCTACACATAGAGGTGAAATTTGAAAATTCATTTGCAATATTAAGATTATTCGATTCAAATTTGAAACCACACAAAGCTTATTCTTCTAGAAAACACTTGGAGGCATCAAATATTGAAGAACACTAACGAACACCCGGTTGGAAAATGGAAGGAGTGTCTATGACAAGTTTAGTTATGTATGTGGTGTATTTGACTGTAATATTTGACAAATATGGGATATAGTTTACTGTGGTAAGTATTAATATTACTGTATTTATATCATAAATACAGTAATCTCTTGGAAGAGATTCTTTTGTGTTAAAATATTCCCTAAATAAATCAAATGTAATTAAAACGATCCACAAATATGTAAAAAAGAAATGATGCTTTTATATCAATACTAAAACTAACAAGGAATTATTATAATTAACGATTGAAATGAGTAAACACAGTAAACATAAATAAGGGTTAGTGTGTAGACATGGTGACAAAGGAATGTGCCACCTTCTAAGGCTTCAGTTCTGAGAGGTAGAATTTCAGAGGAAATGTGATCCCTTGAAAACATCAGTGCTGTCCCATCTTTCCTCAGTTTCATTTTCATTCTTTTATCATTGTCATCTAATAATGAAAAATGTATTAACAACGACACCACAGTGTGTTTGCATTTCAATATCAACTCCACTGAGGTGACAGTGTGTCGGATGTTTGAGGATCTGTTGATAGCTCAGATGTAAACTCTGTCTGGGATAGTGCTGACACAGGCCTCGTCTTCGTGAGCACCGCTGAGCGAACAGTGAGAGAAAATATACAGTTGGCTGTGAGGGACCGACTCAGGATATACACTCAGGGCGCTTTCACACATACCTTGTTTGGTCTGGACCCTCTGACTCTTCAGTTTAGTCCAAACCAAAATAGCATGTGTGAATGGTGCATCAGGCCCCATTCAAGACCAACAGAACAAAGTTTATTCAAAATAAAGAGGTCCAGATCAAACTGAACTATTATTCGGTTTGTTTGTAGCAGGAAAAACTTTTTCGAACCAATTGCAGAAGAAGAAAAAGAAAGTGGCTCACAGGATTATATAGATATTAGATAGAATGTTCATATAAGGACAGTCATTTCACTGGTAGTACAACAGTGGTCATATTGCAGTAGGTTTATAGGTTTACATTGTCCAAGACATGCAGGACGCAGGTATGCCATACACAAGTCTTAGTCCGCTCCTTAAATAGCAATGTGAAACCAAAACTAACTGCATCAAATGTAAACAACATAACATGAACCATGGTCTGAACTTTCAGGTGTGAAAATACTTTTAATCTGGACTGATGTATTCCTCTATAGATTGTAAAATTGCAAAGATTGAGACCAGCTAAGCAGAAAGAGATGAGTGAGAGAACAAGTCAAGTAGCTGGACGTGAGTGCAGTCAGTCTCATCCCAGAGACAAACACTTCATCTGGAGTGTAAAAGGGAAATGCTGCAGTGCTCACAAAAGATTAAAATCACACAACACGGGTCAGGTGGCACGGACAGCCGAGGGAGCGGAACAGAAAAGAGAGACAGAAATAAAAGGACAATGACAGAGAGGGAGACGGAGAAAGACAGTGACAGGACAAAGTGTGTGTGAATGCAGCCGGGCACTGGTCTGTGTGGACCCTGCCAACAGTTTGTGATGAGGGAGCTTCAGTTGAAGCAGAGCGAAGCGAGCTCCAAAGCCGGGGCTAAGTGAACAGATTAGAGGACCGCACAGTGGTATCACTCTTCCACTGCAGTTGCTCTCTGACGGGCAGAGGTCAAGCACGTACTACATCCACACAGTCTGCAGTGTATGCACACAGACACACAGACACACACACACACAGACGCACACAAAGATACAAAACACAGCAACCACACATACAGATGTACAAGTTAATGAAGCCAACAGTAACATGAATTTGAGCCCGGTTTGATCTGCAGAAGGTGACATGCCAGGATGAACTGCTCTCTGGACCTGTTGCTGTAAAGTAAAGGGTTTAATTTGCTTAAGTTATTGTTTGGTACTGTAGAAATAATCCTGGCAGTGTGCAATCACAGTGCTCGTCCAACATTTTGCTCCAGACTGCTCCACTTACATGAGAAAATATTCCAGCTTTTGCCCTAATTCCAAACAGAAACGCCCTACAAAGCTTTTTACATGGATAATACAAATTCCACTAACATTATTTTTAACATAAAACCATGCATATGGGAATTAACATATACTCTGTGCACATTTTCAAACATATCCCCAAACCTTCTGTCACCAGCTGTCTTTCTCGTCTTTCTGTCATATTACTGCATTCATCACTCACTAGTTAAATAAACATGTATCATACCATCTGACCACAGATCATTTGATGTGTTATTCCCTAATCAGCGATGAGTGACAGCCCCGGCTGTTTCACATGCACGCTCGTAACTTGACCGTAGTTCAACTATTTACTTTTCTCTGTGCTGGTGGGATGGTCAAATGGCTGTTATCATTTGAAAGTATGTTCCATCAATCTGATAGGACCAATAGGTTTATATATATATGTAACGTTCTGTTGTATCTTATAAATAACCTCCTCCATAAAAAGATGGGGGATGGAAGTGACAGTGTAGATGTTGCAACACCCAAAGCCCCCACTGCTGCAACGCCCTTGAATGTGTGTACTTTATGAAAAAGAAATGAAGCAAAATAAGTGTTATTACTTGTTCTCCTCTTTGCTGCTCCGAAGCAAATCACTCACTCTACCTTGTCAGTGATGTGCACTTCAATCTCTGTGTGTTTTTTCCCTCATATTTAGCCTAAAGGTAACACCGCATATTTACTCTCAACACCTTGGGGTGTCACTGCTTGGAATTTAAGCCATGCTCCCTACTAAAGAGCTGTTTTATGGCTCCCTCAGACGCCGCCTGTGTCGATTTGTTTTCCCACAAGCAATGTAAACACAACACTTGTTGAAGGACCCGTATTCACCATATATTTAAGGGAATGCTATCAGCCCTGCCTTCCCCTCATGCACCATCTTTCTCTCCCTATTTCTCCCCCTTATCTTCCTCAGGATAAATATCCTTGAGATAAATAGGAGGTATATCTAAACCTCAAAATGGAAAACATCTTGAACTAAGCAGGGAAAGAGGATCTGAGCAGGAGCCAAGTTGTATTTCAAGGACACTGCCCCCTTATTTAGAGGCGTCTGTGTTACTCCAGAGCAGGGGGGGATCTTACAAAGATCTGATCCAGTTCCCCTCGCTTTCTCCAAAGTAAGCTTGACAATCTGCAAATCAGAAATTAGCCTTAACATGCCAAAGTTGAAACAAATGTGTGTTTTTTTTTCCCTTGTAATCTGATGATGTATTGGTCATGAGGCCAAGGTCAGGGATCACTTGGCAACCATGTACTAAGCTTGTTTACATTAACCAGTAAAAAAGGCTAATCAGGGGTCTATGCTTTCACCTTCTCTACAGTTAACAGGACCTTTTGATGTTGGCAACCATGTAACATCTGCTTCTAGGTTGGATGGACTGACGGAAAAAAATATATTCTCAGGCCCGCTGATAGAGCTGGAATGGAAATCCAACTCATGGGCCAGAAATTTTAGGAAGCAAAAAGCATAACATCGTGACGGTTGACACTGAGATTTATTTGTGTAAGTCAGAGCTATGTGCTATGAATAGATAGACTCTTTCTTCACTTCACCTACAACCTTGAGACTTGAACACACAATTACTAAGGTTTGAAAAAAAGGCAATTTGTCAAACTTGTTTCAACTTTTATTACTCTGATTGCTGAACTTGTCAAACCTGCGAATGTGCTGCAACCAGGGTTAAGACAGAGTAGAAAGGTGAGGTATTTGTGCGTGGTCGACAAAATACCATCATTAGTTCTGCCGTCTGACACAATGTGGCTGCAGAGGAGCTGAAGAAAAAGACAAATACTGCAGCAAAAAAATATTTTTAGCTCCATCTGGATTCAGTTTGAAGTCGACCATGGAGGGACCTCCACTGGCCGAGCAGCAAATGAAGAACAGAGGGCCCGAACGATTGAACTGTCATTGGTAGAACAGACATTTCATCCTATCGGGGGCCCTGGCTCATACTAAAGGGGCCTGGGTATCTGTAAAACTTTGACAAAAACCTGTCTGGTTTGAGTTAGCACTAAGCAGAGACACTTACCTGGACATGAAATCAATCAGGTAAATTTTCTTCTACCTGAAGCAAATCCAGAGCTAAGTGATGATGACTACCAATTGGTCGCTATGTCATTTTCCCCCCCCCAGGATGGCGGTGTGCAATCAAAACAATAAAGTGCCTGCAGTAATGGAAGATACATTTTCACTGACTTTTCTCCCTCTGTGTAACACAAGCCTAATTCACCTCACTACATAACTTTTTCCTTCCTTTAGTGTTGCCTTGACCTGTGGGAGAAAAATCAAAGTGGATATGTGAGGGCTTTAGGAAAGGAGACATTTTCCCTTCATTGCATTGGGCCTCTGAACTTTTAACTGAACTTTTAGCATGTGTTAAACGCTACGTTAATATTATCGAAATTGACACTGCTATGCTATGAGAGAAGAGAGAGCTGTTCAGCATGCTCTGTCATCATACGGCCACATTCTACACACACACACACACACAATCATGCAACACACTGAAAAGTTCACAGTCCAAACTCGTTGCCAGGAATCGAGAATAAAAATCCAAAACAATCTTTTTTTCTTTTTTTTTTTAAAGAGGACCAAATCCTCAACCGTGGAGGATTATTCCACCACGGTTGGCTCCCCAACTTCCCCACCATAATCCACCCCATAAAAAAACTCCTGGTGAAGCCTTTCAAAACAATTTATGCAAACAAACATCAAGCTGAGCTATTTGTATTGGCACCATTCTCCAGTAAACCAGACTGAACCAAGACCAGATGGGGCCGGGCCATTTCGTTCTCAGTGTGGTGCAACACCATGGAGGCAGCAGACAAGCTGAACCCGAGGCACTGTCTTCTGTAAGAGAGCGAGTTTCAATATTTAGACCACTTCTCAACACATTCCCCACTTCTGGGTGTATAATGTTAAGTGTGGTGGGATTTCCACAAGGACACATAAAGCTACAAAGGAAATATTGCCATTGCTGTATTGCATGGTGTCATAATATTTTATTCGCTAATTTGTACATGTTAGTAGTGCAGGAGCACGATGAAGCAGGCTGTAATTCACATATACTCCCTGATTACTCCCTACTCCGCTCAACTGTTGACCCCACATCACGGCTCGTTTATGATAAAACATTACGTTAAACGTTGATAATCATGTGCTTATAGTTCAAAGTTGGGCTGTATAACATTCAAGTTCCCTGGTATCGAAAGATATGGCTACACATGAGAGAAAAGATGCCGATACATACCATGACCCGTCTGGTGCTGACAGCGGTGGCTGTGCTGTGGCCGGTAATTGGACTGACAGTAATAGGAACTGTCTTTCTGCCTCTGCGGGTCGTAGAGATGGCCCACAATGCTGCCGTGGATTTAGCAGCTGCAGTCGGATGGAAACCATGTAACTGGAATTTTCCTCGTCCTCCTTTCTCTTCCTCCGTTTGAACGCTGATTATTTAGGAGTCGAGTCAATTTCATGACCCTGAGACCCTTGAAACCTGGTCGGCTGCCAATATGTGATTTCAGAAATACATGGATGTCAATGATGAAAATGAGCGCTCCATTCGTCATTGCAGAGGAACTTGTTATTTTTTATGTTTGTTTTTTTCAGATTGTTGCTGCTGCTGGCGCTCCGCCTTGAGGGAAAGTTAGGTTTGAAGTCAGCATCCATCTTGGCGAGGACCACACATATACAAACACGGGTGTAGTAGCAGGGAGGTAGCCGACACAGGCTCCTTAATGCGGGTGAGTGAAAATACATATTCGATCACGCGCACGTCCAAATGTGAATGCTAATGCTTGAGGAGCTCCACACACAATGCCACCGCCGCAGCCTTGACACGCCCAGAACAGACATGTACACGCACCGCTCGCTGACATGAACACACATAGACCAAGAGCCTGAGGCCTTGATATAAAAGGCGGCACATGGAGCCACACATCACATGATCAACCCACAACCAACTTGTCCATACACACACAAACGCAAACACACATCCCGGGGAGCAAACCGTCACTCGCCCCCTCTCTCTCACTCTCTCTTAAAGACACCTACACCCACACAAGCTGTGGGAGCCAGGCTCTCTCTCTATAAGCACTTATTTCCCAGAGTCACTGCCAGCGCTCTCTTTCTCTCAGTGACAAGCTACAAATCCCTGACACCACCACTGATGATAGCTTTACAGTAGAGCCTCAAGGGGACTCTGCCAGCCAGCGCACACAAACAACACACGCACACAGCTTCTTCCCTCCCTGCCTTGCTCTCCTCTGTGAGTCCCAGTCGCTCTCCCAGGAGCCCCAAGGGCCTCTGGGATACGCCGCTCCCAAAACACAAAATGCCTAGGGTTTGTTTGAGTTAAACATCTGACTACAAGCAATCAAAGTGACGGGGGTACAAATGAAACAGCAATTATGCCTGTCCATTCATGTACGGATCTGTGTTTAAATTGTGGGGAAACAAAACCAAAGGGATATACAGCGGGGTCCAAGTGGTCTCAGACTTTTGGACCTCACAGTATCTGTAATTATGTTCTGTCAGATTACACATTGTCTTTTAAACTCAAACTCAAAGCGTGCCGCGGCACAGTGGCACAACGTGTACGCTATCATCACGTACAATTATCATTTTTTTCTCTCTCTGCACTGGATTGATTTATTGAGACAGTCGCCCTGACGCCATACTCGCCCTCTCCCTTATTTCTCCGTTTGATTAAACTCTAATGACTCCCTCTGTGCGCCCTAAGTATTCACCAGCCCCAAGGATGTTTATTTTGGTGTTAGCCGGCCACTGCTGTGACCGCCGTATCCTCCACCGCTCTATTATTTCTCATTACAATATTTATTACTTTTCTTTCCATTTTGGATAATTTAGCAGTACTAATAATGCTCTTGGTGGGGGAACTTTGTGTGTATGCAGTGTGTGTGTGTGTGTGTGCGTAATAATTCCACATCACAAGTGCCCTGGATTTATTGGCATATACCAATTTGGCTTTAATGAGATCAGACACCTCCAGGTAGGTGCCGCATCATCCCTCCGCTCGGCTCGAGGTTCTCCCTCCGTTTCTCTGTCTGTCTGCCCTTATTACCATTTCGTAAACCCCCCCTCCTCCACCCCCCATCTGATGAAAAAAACAGGAAGGCTTTGTGTGGTTCATTAAGTCAGCATAGGAAATGTATTAAGTAGGAGAATAGGGCTGGGAGCTGTTGAGTGTTGACTTAACCTTTCCAGTTTTTTTCCCTCCTCTTCCACTCAGCGATACTTTAACGGAGGCTGCGTGCAGAACTCAGTCTCATTGGGAAGCACAAGGATCATTTAGAACGAGAAATAATAGAGGTTGGACTTGATTATTCTCAAATAACACGAGTGAATCTACTATAGGGGTGAATGCCTTTGTCTGCTAGTCGTTAAATTATAGTCCAGGATCAGTTGTGGGTCGAGAGCATTGTCTACAACTGCAACTGGCGGAGTTTGTTGCTGCCTGTTTCTATCAGATGCACAGATATTTTTGTGTATCATGAGAACTTACTCGCAATAGTTTCTTCTTCTCTGAGCTCCCTTGTGCGCTTGGCATTGGCCCCTCTGACCATCCCCGATTAACTCCATCCCCTTTCCGAATTTCATTTTCTAAAGAGCAAACTTCATGTCAAATCTGCATTAATTAAACACAGGGTGGTGCCTGCTGATAGGGGGATTGGGTTGAGACCTGATGGCTAAAGCCCAACTCCGACACGATCCACTCGCCATTGTTCTAAACCAAACAGAGACGCCAGAGAAGTTGTAAATAAGTGGACCAGAAACCGGAACACACCAGCATAGAAACTTTACCGCCAGTAGTGTTTCGACGGTGTAATTGCAGCGCTACTCAGACCTATGAATGCTCGGCCCTGTGCATATAGGCTACTTACAGCATAGCTTCTGGGTGGAAGGCCTTTCCTGTTAAATGTTAAAATACACTGTAACATCCCATGAAAAGAAAGACTTACTTAATGTTAAATATACAGTGAAGAGCCACAGACACATCCTAAACATTTGACTGAATAACTAATTCCTATTGTCAACGATTTAGCTTCTAGAAACAAAACCTTGTTACAATGAGATTATGAATAAACACACACAAAACAGTGTAAAGAAATGGTTCATTGTCAGGTTGTCATACAGTTTCTGGGGAAGGGCACTGTGGTCGGTCTGCCATTACAATTAGTGTTCATTTGGGCCTGATTCAGGGAGATCTGCACTGACTGCTGGACATGCATTATGCATGAGTCTGTCCATATGCACTTGGGCCATCATGCATGCCCTTGTAGAAATGCATCGACCACCGGCATGCAATTACATTTAGCTTTTTTTTTCAGCCTTCTCCGAGTGAGCATCCTCCAATGTAACAGAGGTTTACAGGCATGACAATGTGCCTCCTCCTGAGATAATACCTTCTGATCTATGCACCATTGATGGGAAAAAGAATGGTAAGCATGTTAAATGTTGCTTACTGTTGACATCTTTCGACAAACAACAACCGAACGAGAATTTTTGTATTCTTGAATTTTTCTGATGGACTGAATTTTAAAGTTTAAGCAGCTGATGAAAATAATGCTGTTTTTCTTGTGCAATGAAAACCTGACATTTGTATTGTTTTTAATTGTTCAGATATCTAATCTTAGACACCACAAATATTAAACAGGTTACACGGTTTTATTTTCAGTTACCTGTATACGCCATGTTTTCTTTTAATTTGAAAAGAAATGAAAATAGAGTCATGTTATCGTTATGTACGTTCATTTGTAAACATTGTTTAAGGTATTTACACTGTCCCTATTTTTGGATGTGACTTTTTGACTGAAAATAAACTGGGAGCAGGCAGACCGTGGTTCTGAGGTGAGAAATCTGTATCTGTGAGACTACAAGAGAGATGGCTAGAGATGGAAAGCATCAACAAGTTGGAAGAGATGTAAGTAGAGTGCATATTTTATTCAAAGAATACTTCTGCCACATTAAAGCTTGACTACAGTTTGGTAACACAGGGATTAACTTCACTGTCGAGCACCAGGATGTTCTGTCCAACAGGTTCCCTCCTGTATCTTCGGTGCCTGTCACAAGCAATGAGCACTTTTCAGGACCCCAAAACACTGGTGTGTGTGCGTGTGTGTGCGTGTGTGCGTGAGAGAGAAACAGAGAGAGAGAGAGAAAGAGAGAGAGAGAGAGAGGGGGGGGGGGGGGTTCTTGTATCATAATGTATTGTATTTTATCTGTAAAATAAATGGCACTTCACTGGGCCTGGGCCACGACCACTCTGTCCACTTTCATCTCCGAGGAAAAGCTCTGACAGATCTTCATCTCCAACACGCAGCTCTTTAGCGCCCCTCGGAGAGAAAGGCTGTAATCGCACAGGCGTCTCCAGGGGGAGGAAGGAACCTCCATACATGCAGTTTGGAGAGACAGTGCCCAGACAAAAATTGTGCACATGGTATCAGTAGTGACAAGGGAAACCTTACACCACCCCAGATAGTCAGAAAGGAAAAAAAGGCAGATCACATGACTCAGACTGATCATAGCTGTCAATGCCAATGTATACAGGGTAAATAATACCCCCCTCCATCCCTCCCTGTGCTCAACATCGCATGAGGAGGGGGCTCCGCTTGTTTATGTTTATAGGAGAGAGACGGTGATGGTTGAGCTGCTGATCTAATAAGGCTTAAAATGATTTCTCTATGTGAGGCAGCACCATTTCTTATAGCCATCTTTCAAGTGAGCATCATTCAATTAAAATGCAATTCTCGTCGCCCCCATCCACGGATATTTAATTAGACCGAAGAGCAGGGCTTCCACTGTCTTTTTTTCTTCTTCCCCCTGTTCTAAAACAAGCTCTTCGGATTTCACCTCTAAGGCATATTTTCACTCTGTAGCTCGTTGGTTAAACAAGGGCATGTATCCATTTGTTAATTGATGCAATTACGCATTACGCGTAATGGTCACGTAGGTCTCCTGGCGCGCATCAATCACTGGTCTATTGACCTGCCAAATAACCCCCCACCCCCTCTCTCTAAATCTCCACTGCTACAGGACCCCCCCCCCCCCCCCCCCCCCTTCTCTCTCTAATAGAGAAAGATAGAAACATCATCGTCATTAACTTCGGGATGGACCTCTGGCCATGAGTGCCAGAGGCAAACAAGGGGTCGACATTAAAAAACAGGAGGTGTTATATATGCAATATATGTAGTACATAAGAGAAGTTATTATAAACGAAAATATGTATGTATAATCCTCAAGAGACGTTTAGGAGATTCTCATTTGCCCATAAAATAAAATATGTTCTTCTGGACGTGTTTGTGATAAAACTGGTTCAAATATCTGCAGTTTTTTCTAATTTATTTATCTACACAGTGATTTCCATATGACCAACTCTTACACTGTTGTCTGTATCTCTGGTAAATCAGTGGGAGAACTGTGTTATAAAAGCGGGACACGGCAGAGCGCAGTGCACCTTAAGAAAACCCTGCGTTGGACGTGATTGGCAAAGACATTATTCTATCCTTGGTACCCTGCCGTTGCGGGATTACAGTGACGTCACGCTGATACCCTTGCATGGACGAATGCTAAAGAACTATGGAGCCACAAATAATAGCACAAGCAGAGTCCATATCTTGCAAGTCTTACGTTATCCTTTAAGCCTCCTTCAGCTAACACAACAACAACAATTTTTTTTTTTTTTTTTGCACTTAATGACGCTTAATTTCATTTCTTTATCGGGTCCTTTGGGGGGGATTATTCATTCATATAAAACAATCTGCAGCTGGTGCCAGCCCAAAAGTCTCCCTCCTGTGAGAGAAGTCATTTATTATTGAGTGAAAGGCCGTGCGTGGAAATGTGTGTAAAACGCTGGATTTGAAGTAGAAATTGGTTGCAATCGATCAAGGGCGAAGAATATTGCTGATGGTAAGCAAAGAAGCAGCTATGTCTTTCTCGCAATTTGGATACCCGTACAATGCATCTTCACAGGTAAGACCCTCTGCTTTTTTATTTCTACTAACTTTTGAGTAACCACATACATTGTTTATTTTTGCACGTTTTCTTTTATTTCCCTGAGCACTTCTCTCCTGCAAGAAACATGTGTGAACGAGTGACTGCTGTGACACTATTGACAGCTTTGTTTTTGTTCGCCTGCTGCAGTTGTTGTTGAGACAAATATCGATATACACGCGCCCGTGTCCAATTACACTGAATTATGAATGAACTCACGTGTTTTTTTTCTGATGACAATAGAGATGAATGTCACCTATTGCGCACTGCGAGGTGTAATTGGGCTGTAGCTCGTGCTGTGGCCACACACATCCGCCAACTTTCTGTTTGAAATTTGCTGGGACATGTAAACACACTGGATTGGTTTTATAGCTTTTACAACTTGTTGTAAAAATAGGTTTCTTAGATTTTCAGACACGTTTATTGCGCATGATGACAAGTTGGAAGAAGCTGAGGTGGATGGGGGGGACAGCTGGCAAAGTTGTCAGCCAACTTTTCTCCCGATAATTTTTTGAATGTTTAGAAGATAGAATGTAAAACTCTGATCTTTTAAATTCACAACACAGTGGACATTTACTTGACAATGACATTGATTAATATTTTTCTCATCCAGTCCAGAAGTTGAACTTTGAAAGCGATTATAAACCTGAACAAGTCACTTTTACGCACGGATTACGCACATCTGCTTTCGTAATATTCACTGAAAAATGTCCATTATATGATGTAATGTCATATGCAGTACTATTTTTATTGAAGACTAAAAATGACTAATTTTGTGGCATCGCTTATTGCACTCGTTTCCATTACAAGATATTATCGCTCTCCATCCAGGAATCATCTAAAGAAAAGTGACTTACCTTGAATTAAGGCAGGTCACAAGTTAAAATAATGACACCTGATTCATGCTAATTGTTCTCATGTGCATCAGAAACAAACGACCTCTCTTCTCTTTTCTTCGCTCGATCGTTTTTAGACTCGACACTACTGACAGCACAACTTGTTTAGATGTGAGCACCTCTTTTTTTTTCCTGCAGCGCACCAGCCACATTCATTTCAGCGCTTGTCACAGACATCCAGATATAGGAGCCGGCACAGCCAATGACCATGTCTGTCCACGATTCTCTTCATGCAGTTTTTCGTGTCGGCAAACCCCAGTACGACTTGCTGCGATTCGATTTCCAGGTCGGTGTCTGACGGGACGGCGGGAGGCTCCCAGACCGCCGCTGCCGCCGCTGCCGCCGCCGCCTCCTTCTGCTGCCCGTCCTACGAGAACCGGCTCCTGGCGAGCAGCCGGACGGAGCTGAACGCGGCGCTGGGGATGTACGGCTCCCCTTACGCCGCCGCGGCCGCCGCCAGCCAGAACTACGCCAACTACTTCCCCTACAGCGCCGACCCATCCGCCATCTACTCCTCTCTGGTGGGCTTCTACTTCAGCCTCGATTTGATGCGTAAAGAGGGGGGGAGGAGGAGAGGAGGGGGGCTTGGGCTGATCGATCAATAGTGTTTGTTTTTTTGTTCGATCAATTTAACGCATCCACCACGACAAGCCGTTTAATCCTGCAGCCAGTCGTGTCTTTGTTATTCTTTGAAACAAGTTACAGGAAAGGAAACAGTCACTGAGGTGAAGGGCAGAATCGTAGAAATAATACCAAGGAACTTTCTCTCTTCAATCTAATGACGTGTGAATATGAGAGAGTGATCATCCTTATTCATTTATTACTTGTTTAAAAATATTTGCACTTGTGTCTTTTGCAGAAGAGGAAAAAGTAAAATGAAATGATTCCACATTCACTGTGATGTGAATAAAGGACTAGATGACTTGTTAAATGGGCTTTTGGTAGCAGCTGAAACTTTTCTTTAATTGTTTTGGTATTTTTTTTACTTTTAAATTTACTGTCCATGAAAAGGCTGCTTAGTTGACCTTAAAACAATTAAAAACGTCTTGGGATAATCAGAAAATAACTTAAGAAATACAAATATAAATTAGTATATTATATATTCAACTTGTTAAATTATAGTTAACAATGAAAGGTTGATGTCATTCCTGGCATTTTATGTCAGTTTGATAGTGAGACTTGGTTTAAAAGAATTACTTAAGAAATGTATGTAAATCAAAAATCATGAGAATGTTGAGCAATAAACTTGCAGTCACATCTCTTGTTGCACTGTTATAACAACCCTCCTTCTATTTTACAGAATCCACAGTATGACATCAAGGACAGCACAGCCACTTTACACTCTGGCATCACTCAGACCGCTGCATACTACCCTTATGATCCTTCACTGGGACAGTATCAATACGACAGGTAAGGACTGGTCTTTTGTGGTAACAAAAAATATGAGTAATACCAGCTTGAGTGAACTTGGTAAAAAAAAAGTATTTCACCACTGATCAAAGCAGCCATTCACTTGTGCCACATGAAGTTCAAAGGTCAGAGTGTAACCGCATACTGATATCTGCAGGGAGAGAAGTGTGAGTAGTCTGATACCCTTCACTAACCGCACTAATGTGTCTGTTTCTGTGTCCAGGTACGGGACTGTAGACTTTAATGGCACGGCCAGACGAAAGAACGCAACTCGCGAAACCACCAGCACCCTGAAAACATGGTTGTATGAGCACCGCAAGAACCCCTACCCCACCAAGGGAGAGAAGATCATGCTGGCCATCATCACCAAGATGACCCTCACCCAGGTGTCCACCTGGTTCGCCAACGCCAGGAGGAGGCTAAAGAAGGAGAACAAGATGACCTGGTCACCCAAGAATAAGGCCGGTGATGACAGGAAGGACGACGTGAAAAGCGACCAAGACTGCGTCACCAAAGGTAACCAACTCCAAATAGAACTTTGATTTCTCAAGTGACTTTGAGAAATATAGGTGCCGGAGCAAAAAGGTTTCTGAGCAAAGTACATCATTATAAATCTACTGAAATGTGTTGCCTTATAATCGATTTTCTACCACCTGCAGATTCTAGTGATTGCAAGGATGAAAAGGATCTGCATCTGAGTGATCTGGACGACATGGACGGAGATGACTGTGACAAGCTGGACAGTGACTCTGAAAAGGGAGCTGCAGACGAGCAGGACCTCCAAAGGGCCATGGCAGTATCCGGAGTCCCTCAAAAAAGAGACTGCAGCTCTGAGCTACATTTGAGTTTAGCCAACAGCTTCCACGCATTCCCCTGTGCTATTAAAGGCCTCACCACTCTTCCTCCTCTCCCATCCGACTTCATGGATCCTGTGGAGTCCAAGGCACCCTCCTCGACCGGAACTGTGTCCCTGTCCCACTTTGAAGCATCGGACAAGCCGCGGATCTGGTCTCTGGCTCGCACGGCGGCCTCAGGGGTCATACTGAGCCCTCAGCAGCACGGCTCTGAGCTGAGGACAGGCAGCTCAATCGGGGACTGCCAGCTCCAGAGCCCAAGGCTTCCGATCGGACAGTGCGGGGGTATGAGAGGCCTCCATGAAGCCATCAGTGTCACCAACGCTGAGAGCCCCTTCTCTGAGGGCTCATCCTTGCATTCGAAAGTCTACGGCACTGGCAGCTACAGTCACAAGGGCCTCCAACTGCACTGCTCATCCTATGCTGCACTGCAAGACACATGTCAATACTCCTCCATTGAAGGTTTGTGATCTTTCTCCTCCAATTTTTAACATACTCTATTAGAAGGGATAAAACTGTTTTTAACTCTCCCTGGTTATACACACAAAGAGAAATGACCACTGTTTACTACATCAGCTTTGACAAAAAAGTTAAAGCATTATTCGTGGTGATTCTGAATAGATAAAATAAAATTTCTTAGGTTGTGAAGTGTAAAGATTGTGCCAGCCTGCACCCTGTGGGCCAGTATGTGAAAGATGTGCTTTCATTCGGGTGTGTGCAGGATTCTCTGGTGGCAAAGTAGAGACGCAGTCGTCGGACCTTAGCGAAGCCTGTGGGACCGTGCAGGATGACAAGGTCACTGCATTCAGGACGGTGATGAAGAGGTGAAGCAGGTGGGCATCTGCACTGAGCCGAAAGGAAGCAGTGCAGCCAGAACACACGCATACACACGCACACACAGACACACACACGGGGCAAAGAAAAACCCACTTACTGGTGAAAACACAGTGACTCTCACCTGTTTTTAAATATCTGTTTACTTTTATTCTATCTAATGTCTGCAACATGAAAGGCTGCCAATATGCATGATGTCACAACCAAAGTATATAATGACCTAAATATCATCCAAATATTAACTTTTCTATTGCAATAATAATATTTATTTAAAAATATTATTAAGAGAGTTTATTCCCTCTCATTTTGTGAGTTTATTATAACTACTGCTGTCATTCTCTTGTCCTTATAGATATCTGGAAACTGCACCACCATAAATAAAGAGACATTTATTATGCACTAAAGGACACACTGGTAGAGCCTCAGTAAGACGCATGGGAGCAACCTGGCGCCGCTGCAGTGAGAGCTGTCAAACTGTGGACGTGGCCATCATTTTGCACAACATTGTTTTCTATGGTGTTCAAAGACTTTATGCAAAAAAAATTCTACATGGAAAGGTATAAAACTGGCCACGTGAAAACGGCCGAATTTGTGTATGGCAATCGTGTAGTGTAGCAAAACGTATTTATTTCTCTGTGTTTCTCTGTATTTATTATTCTTGTGTCATGTTTGTTTGTTTATTATTTAAATGTGTTTATCGGTTGGATTCCTTTAAGTATTTTTGTTCTATGTTCAACTGTGGCTTCGTGTCATTTCTCCTGATGTAAAGCTGACTTTAAAAGGACTGGGTCCCCCTGTGACTTTTGGAGATTTGTTTTGTCATTGTGTTAATAATGTGAGCTTCTCCTGTGTTTTACCATCGATGATTTTTTTCTAACAATACAACTTTTTTCCAAGAGTTTTTCTGTGTCATGGTTATTCATGCAGCGGAAACGTCCAATTAAAACATTCGCAGAAGTGCATTTGATCAAAGTTTATCATCTTGACTTGGTGCGTAAAAGGCGCAGCGCCCATGGAGGCTCATAACGCAGCGGAGGACGTGAGTGAAATGCACAAGTTGCGGAAGAAAGGGGGACATTATCTCTCCATTGTCCGCGTCTAATCGGAAGTGGCATCAAACACTTTGTTACTGTTCAGGCCGAGCATGCGAGGCAGGAATATGGGGGATGAATGCGCGCTTTGTCCCCTGTGTAGGGAGCCGCTGCACTAACTTAACATTGTGTTAATTAAAAGGTCATTTGTAGGATCAAACCCGGCAGGGAGATTCACATCGTCCATCAAAGTGTCCTTTGATTTGTCTGTTTTGCCTATGGTCCAGCTCGTTATGTGCTGTGGCTCTCCTGCCGCTCATAAGATGATCACAGCAGTCTGTGGCACTCAGCAAAAACTTTTCCACACCAATTGCGAACTTTTTAAATCAGACTCTTCCATAGAAAAAGACAAAGGGGTGCTGTGCAAACTTATTTCTGAAAGTATATTAATTTTAACCCTTCCACAAACCACAGAAATATTAAATTTGACAAATCTTAAATATATTTGACTCTGCAGAGCAAATTGTATTAAAAACAACCTCAACGTAAGAGACGAGAGGAAAACTGGCTTTAGCCCTATTTGTGATATAATTTAAAAAAAATTCAATCACTTGATTAAATCAGTGATATCTTCGGTAGGGATGTGAACGACTGTTTTGATTTGTTTCCGTTTTGATCTCCTGTGAGATGTTCTCAAAAACAAAAGATTTAGATTTTTACGAATAAATTAGATCCCCAGACCACCGCTGGAAATAACACCTGCAAACAGTCCCACAGCCTCGCAAAATCGTCATCTGGGGTCGTGTTTGTTGGGATTATACTTGTAATATAAAGTATTTTCCCGTATTAAGGCGATTCAGGCTCGATGTCCGAGGCGCTGTGGTCATCCCGTGCATCCTTGTGCCAGGGGCAGACGCACGGAGCCACGGTAAATCCAGGGGAAATCTACATGATGAGGATGAGGATGGTCAGGAATAATAACTTAGGCCTTTTTTAATTTTTTCCAGTTCATTTTTCTTCTCTGAGTTAATCTGAGAAGAAATGATGTAAGTGAAGCTGAAGGCGATTTTTTTTTTTTTAATATAGGATAAAATATATACATAGATAATTAAATGAACCAAAAAAGGCTGGATTTTGCTTTATTGATAAACATTTAAACATCATTACCAGTAAAAGGGACCCATGACATCACTGATTGGCTAAATGAAGGTCACTTGTAGGGAAATTTAAAGGGCCACGTTGGAGCTGGATGCATTTCTCATTTTTAAATTATAGAAGTTTTATATGAGCATTCTAAACTTTATAAAAGCAGATGGGGATTAAATGGTTTCCGCAAAGTTCGTGGAGATTTCAGAACAAAAAGGACCAGTTCACTCCACCTCATATGGGGCCGGATAATAAGTGAATCACTCAGGCTGATGGCCTGTGTAACTGTCCGCCTGTTAATGACAAGCTGCTAACTGGAAGCCCCTCTCTTCCTCCACAACTGTAATCAGTCATGACGCATGATCAGTTGGTCTTTACATTAAAACGTAGGGTTGGTGTGTATGAAATATTTACAACCAAATTTAATTAAATTGAGGTGGGGGGTTGTAAAGGAGAGCTGCCTTATGATATTGAAGGTAATGATGCATGCGCAATGGGATTACCACCATGGAGACGTACCTGAGGGGAAACGGCAGATAATGGCCATGATGGGCTCATATAGCAGCTTACGCCTGGAGCAGCTAACAGGTCAATTAGTCCGTCCTATACACAGTGTTTTACATACGACTAGAGCAGTTGCACAGAGCAGAGACAATCAGGCAGATGTGTATGGACGCCATGGATCAGAAACCACATTAGCCTGCTGCTATTCACATTTCTACCATTGGAAGAAACCCACCATTTTAATAAGTGAAAAATAACCTAAAGGGAAAAAAGAAATGAACACACACACACACACCCTCCCCCTGTGGTGAACACAGGGGGAGGGTGTGTGTGTGTGTGTGTGGGGGCGGGGGGGGGGGGGGGGAGGGTGTACGAAAGTAAAACATTTTCTTTGTCTGTCGTCTTTAATCTGAGGTCAGACATGAAATCTGTGGCAAACTACCATGTTACGGGATAATAAGTTCCTTAGGTAGCCTATATAGGTCTATGCAGGACTAAAGCTCCCTAATACACGCCTTCCTGTTGGTAAATTACATTTTTCATGCAGGGGGGGGGGCGGGGGGCATGTTTGCATAATCCAAAACAGATTTTTGATAATCTGTGAATGAGGCTCAAAAAAAAAACAAAAAACAAGCGAGGGTTAACATGAATACTTAAATAGGTTTGACATTATTAATCTGTGACCATCATGAGCATCAGAGCATGTCTCTATATATGCGTAAATGCCAGTTATTATTATCAAACCCTTCCATAAGTGTACAGTCAATCTGAGCCCCCACACCTCCGCTGCTCTCGTGGATCACAGAGCCTTTTCTTGTCGGTGCCTTCACCCTCTGCTCTTTTCAAGTCAACAGGGCACTTGACTGTTGGACTCAGTGTTTGGAAACAGGATTATAATTGTAAACGTGTGAAGATGCATATTTACCTTCAAATAAAAGGTGAACACCATGTCAAATTTAAAAGTAATTTCATATTGCTAGGCGACTAAAGACACGGTTTTAGCTATGAACCACTTACAAAATATAAAATGGAGACTGTGATGTGCACGTGCTGCTGTTTTTCTTTTTTATAACCTGCTATTTTTTCAGCCTCTCAGTCGCAGCAGTGCCCATAATCAAGGTTCAGAATTACAGATCTGAAAGTGCAGAAATCTAACATGAGTTTATAATGACTGCGAGGTCACTTGTTACAGGTTGGCAAGTTATATTTGAGGAAGTTAAGTATGGGCTTCATGACTCTCTGAATATGAGCGTGACCTATTTAGAGTGCATGGGCCTCTCGTATCACAACTATTTTGGACTGCAGGAAAGTACTGGTAGTGTGAATTTTAGCACTTCTGCGTTCAAGGGCAACTCCTTCAAGTCATCCACATGAATATCATTCTAAAGCTCAAACCTCTGGGGGGAATGGATGCAGTTAGCGAGTGCAGTTATTTAGAGATCTACTTGTTAAAGGGTTTCGCCTTTTCTATGCATCTTGTAAAAGGGGGTCAGATTAATGTCTAAATATAAATAACAATGTAAAAAATAAACCTGTTGTGCATGTGCACTTACAGTCACACACACACACACATACACACAAATAAAGACATCCCATCCCTATAGTAGATCAGTGGCATATGTGTGAACAACACACATTTAGTGCGTGTATTCTATTTCTCTTGACCTCTAAAAGAGGATGAAACCAGTTTCACAGTGAATGTGAACTGTGCTATGTTGTACAACATAATGTTTCAGGTCAATGAGGGGTTGACCTCTGACAAAACACTGTCAGGCCCATCCATCACATGGGCTCTTTACATTTAGGCCCCCTACTTAATGAGCATGTGCACACAATGTAAACGTGTATGAATCATTCTGACACGATAGCAATGGCCTCTTGGTATAAATAGGAGCCATAACAACAACAACTACAACAACATACCAAACAATAATTTGCCCTGTGGTCTGACAAAAGAGCTTGCATGGAGGTGCCATTTGTTGTGTCCCACGCTGGGCAGCTTAGGCTCATAAAACAAGTACCAAGTCTCTGTAGCAGTGGCTCAGAGTTCAGATGAGGGGGACAATATACACACTTCATTAAATTTTGTCAAAAGGCGCAATGAAATGTGTGTGGGACATTGTTTCTGTGCATGTCTCCCTCCATGGAATTTCTGATTGCCGATGTTGCTACAAGGTCTCTGCTAATGAGTTTTGTCAAAGACAATTATGGACTTGGGGGAATGGCCAGGGAAGGAATGAAAAGCTGGCTTTGTGCAGTTTGTGGTAGATGTGGTATTGTGACCCCAGCTTTTTTTCTATACCCCGTGTTTGACCTACGCTTCATGTCCGAAAAAAAAAATCCAGGCCTCCGTTCCATTATCAGTGGTGAACCCGAGGCAGAGTGATCTGCTCCGGCACCTTTGCCCTCTTCATATTTCACGTTCCAAACCTGATTCCAATGTGCCAGGCTCTATCAGGCTGGGGCACATAACAAAGTGATGCTGGCGCTGCCATTTCCCAGGGCCTTCTGTCTGCTGCAGAGCCTCTGTGAGAGTGAGCAAGGTCTTTGAGTTGTAAAGACCGATGTGACTCAAACTGTGGACGTCACCTTTTAAACAAAACCTTAGATCTATGCTTCTGCTAAACCAGAGGACAAGGAGGAGTGCAAATGGTGCTCAGAGAATAATTTGACCAAGGGTTGTCAAGTTCACTCTGAACTCATACAGCAATAAGCAGGTCAAGAGACTCCAATCACGATGATATACCACGAGGAAATGCAATGATACACATTTCACTGACGGCCGGCGCAACATGAGCTTCCATGTGCGGCCTGATTCCCTATCTGCGAAACCAACCATTTAAGAATCCTGAATATAAATGTCTTCAACAACAGAGATGCCGGTTGTATCACACACACCCCACCCCCCCCCCCCCCCAAAAGGAAAATCGCCCGCTTCATAACAGCCTGAACTGGGTGTCACGCCAAGCCGATTGTGTTGTTGCGCGCATAGTAGTGCACAGTTGGTTAGCTCACTAGCGAATCAACAGCCAAGCTATTGTCAAACCTTGTGCTAGATGTTTTGGAGCACTAATGATCACATATAAACATTTCACTTTACTTTAACAGCTAAAATAAATCCTCATGGCTTGTTTGGGTGCTCTGTGTGGGATGAGCCGACACCATCATATTTTCATTTTTTCGGGAGAAGTCGCCAAATCACAACGTCTCTAAAGGTGTGGTTATGGCCATCACCCCATCGTTTAGACAGGGACCTGATCTGGATCTAGTTCTAGCTGCATGTGGTCGCAGCTTTGTGAAGCTTTCCTGAAAGGACTTAGGTTGAACCATGCAGTGCTGAACTGTGTGCACTTTTGTTCCTTGTTGTCTTGTTTGTTGTTTCATGTGTGCCCGCTCGACTGGCTGGTTTTCTGCAGCTGATCTTAGGCTGGCGTCACCGACATCACAATAATCTTCTGTGTCATTTTAATGCCCTTTAATAATCCCCTGCATCTCATTTTTAATCTCGCTCTCTCCTTCTGTTTTTCTTCCCCTTTTTGTTAGGCATCTGTTGGCCTTTAATGCCTTCTGTTGATGCTCCATTTGACTTTTAATCAGGGTGTATCGTCTTGTAGCCTGACCACAAAACAGGTATCAGTCCCACATTATGCAGCCTCCACATGACGTGTGACTGCAGTAAACTTGAAACATCTCCTCTTTATGAATCCCAGCTCACCTCATATGGAATTCCATGGATCACATGAAAGACGAGGCAGAGATCATGTGACTGCAAAAGGCAGTGTGTTGACATGACGTGGTAAAGGTGTTGCAGCCAGGGTGTGTGTGGGGGGGTGAATATCAATTCACTTTTATCTCTCCCTGCCGAGGTTCATTTTACATCTCATGCATACATTCAGCTATAAGAGAACTGATATTTCATGTCACAATAGACTTAAACCAGGATTTTTAGCCATGGCTGTGTTTAGCTTGTTGTCGCTATTACTTATTTTGTTTATCTACCCCTAAAACATATTGAATGAGTGAATGAATGATTACATAAACTAATCAATAATTGTGATATACACTAAACAATCTCTGATTATCCAGTTGCTCATTACCTGCCCAGCATCAAATGGCAGCCAAACATAGCAGCTATTTGCTGAAGAGCTTCATAGTGTTATTTATCTATTGGTGTTATTATAACGTATTGTTCCCCGTTGAGGAGAAGAGCAAAAAGTTAGTTGAATATTGGATTACATTTATGTTCACTGAATCTTTTGGCACCACCATCAAAATATTATATATGTTATACCTTTTCTTGACAGTTCCCATATATATTGGTAATCTTCTTAAGTCTGGGTTTTGCCACTGGTTTCTCAAATTGATTTGATTCAAATACACAAGATCTGGATTTGAATATATTTCCGGTTCGATTCTATATCGATTCACTGAGGATATTTCATTGTACAATACCAATATATGAAAATAAATATTAGGGAATTAAAGCTGTAAACTGAACAAGGAAACCTCTAAGTTAGTGCATTATTAAAAACCGTAGGGAGCAGTTATGCTCAGTTCTGGAGCTGTACAGGGAAGAACAGCACAACAGTTCATCAGTTTGTCGGAAGTTGACGAGAAAAAGTACCCAGAAGTCAATGCGCCTCTCTGAAGTGCTTAAAAGAAACCAAAGAAAATGCAAGTGGAACAGCCATTAAACGATTGGAGGACACATTTGAATGGAGATTGCAAAGGGGTTTACGTATGTGTCTAGCTGTGTAACAATTTTACTTCAACATTAGCTACTTGTCACGTGGTTCAGCCGAGCCGTCATGCATGAGAGTCTCCAATATGTTTACGTTACCAGGGTAACACACGTGATGACCACGTGTGACGTTGCGGTGTTCAGAGTGGACGATCACTTGGACGAGTGCTCTGGAGCCCTGGTTTTATACATTTTGGTTCGGTTGAACATGTAAACAAACCATTGTTTGCTAACACAATCTGCCTCCTAGTGGCAAAACAAAGTGATCAGTGCAGCTTCAATCTATATAAAAATATTTTTGTTGCTTAATCCAACAAAATTTAATCGAACCAAAAGCAGCTCATGAAACTAATTGAATGAACTAAAAGTGACATTAACTCCATTGTAAGCTTTAATGAGGACAATGAATGAGAACATAAAGGGTGTTGATTTGAGGTCGCTGAATGTCTAGTCAGTAGTGAGTTTATATGAAGTTAATGGATGATATGATTTTCCACAGTTTGTATTCTTGATAATTTGGAGGAATATTTATAAAAGCAAAATTGAAGCATTGTGTCTCTCCACTGAAGCAGGTTCTCTGGTTTTCTGTTTCTATGGTACAGACGATGAAATACATATCCCATATATCCTCTGCAGACCAACCCACACAAGTTTGTAACTTTGTATTACATGGACATAAATCACATTCAAGACAGAACTTTTGGTTCAAGATGATTGATTTGTTTAAAAAAATCAAGTCACACTAGGTTTATTTTTGTAGGACTGTACAGGTGACAGCCGGCAGAGCATTTCATTTGGACTGCACATAACAAAAAATGTTCAGCAACAGTATTCTGCAAAGCAGCAGCAGCAGGTCTATCAATTCTCTTCAATTTATGTCTCCAATTTCCTGGGTTCAGCCTGTGCCAACACCAGTGCAGATTTGACAGATGAAGTCCAGCACGTGAAGCCGGCAGCTTGTCTCTCTTGAAGACTCTACTCCTACCTACCTACCTGCACCCCCACCACCCCTTCTTCACAGATGCGCAGCACAATGAGGAGCAGTAGCACCTCTAATGAACAGCTCCTCACCTGAACACGGAGTATTTCCACTACATTAGTTTCACTGGCATCATGCAGGCAGGAGGAAAAACTCACAGCGGGGCTGTGTAACAGTATGGTGTCGACAGCACTCTTCTCCACTGGGCTCTGCTCGGGGGCCTGCCTCTCTGTGTGAAGCTCCTGTGTAGGATTAGACACTGGTGTGCAAGTCAAATGCTCGCGAGCTCTAATGGCGTCTCCACACCTGCCTGACGTCTACATCAGCTCCTCTGCTCACTGTTACTCGTGGCCTTCGTACAACAAGGAGACACGCCAAGGAATGTGGAGCCACTTCCAAGAACCCAATCTCCATGATTACAGAACGTATCATTACTGTGACAACGCTGACCTCAAACCCTATGCATGCAAAGTGACTCAAGATAACACAAGTGCACTTTGAAGCAATTATGTCATATGCTGAATACCTACAGAGGGCTACTGATCAAAAACAAAAGTAATTTATGACGCCCGAGGGAGCCCTATGGAGAGTGAATCAAGTGACCTCCTTTAAAGACATTGTATAGGAGCCATGAAATGTGAAAAATGGCTTTGTTTGTCGCAAACAAACCGAGTGGGCCCTCATCAGTGCGACTGGGCCGTAAAGCGCTCCGCCGCACAACGAGCGAGCAGGGTGGCTGACAACAAGGCGTTGTTGTTGTGGTGGCACCGCCATCGTGACGTGGCTCTGATACAGCGGAGCGATGAGAGGGGGGGGGCAGTCCGAACACGCTCCACGATCTGCTGCGGCGAGGTAAACAGCTGAGGGGGCGAGGAGAAGGAGCGAGCACGAGGTGCTGGAGAAAGAAAGGAAGAAAGAAAGAAAGAAAGGAGGGAGGGAGGGAGGTGACACACAGACCACACATATTCAAAGTTCACTCTTAAACACACTGCGCTCATAAAAGTACTGGTCCCATTATTCACGGGTGGGATTTCTCTCCTCCTCTCTCTCTCTCTCTCTCTCTCTCTCATAGCACGCAGGCAAACAGCCCGAACCCCCCGGGCGGTGTCAAATGATGGAGCATCATAATTACGCCCTTTTTATTGGCCATCTTATTCCAGCTATGACTGATGCGGCACCCAACCCTAAGTGTTTCCATTTGCACTTTCATGTGGCGGACGGGGAGAGAAGCCGCGGCTCGCCTGCCTTTCAAAGGTGGGCTGACAAATATTTATGGGCTGACGCGAAGTCACTTTTAATCAGAGCCGGTGACCTGTTCCCGAGGAATCCGGCTGCTGGAACACGCTTATCTCCTCCGTAATAAATGAGCCTTCAAAGGGCCCACTGTGCTTGCATTATGCAGTTGTCTAAAAATAATAACTGACACATTTCTTTTGAATCACTCATAATCAAGAGGCCCCCTCGAAGGAGGAAGCGAATGCAGATCCCTGCCGTAACATGGCAGAAATAAATCAATGACCTCCCTCTACTGGTCAGAGGCCATACTACAGTACAGTGAATTAGCAGCCCTCTTGACTCTGGATGGTTTCAGGACCAGCGTCAAGGAAATATTCTGTCAGCCTAAATAACAATTCCAAAATTCTCTTTGTATATTCTATCCGTGAACCTAATTCTCTTTAAAAACCTGTGGTCCTATCCCTTTGAAAAAATGGATGTGAATGCTCCAGTGTCTGAGCAGCTGAAGATGTGATGGATGGCAAAGGAAGCCAAGAAGCCATCTCTTGATGACGCACTATTAATAGAGATTACCTCAAACTTCCAGACCTCACATCCAAGCCTCTCAAGATGTTCTGTAATCTTTTGCTTTGGTTGAACTTTCTCACTCTTGTCCCCCCCCCCCCCCCCCTCTGTAATCCTGCAATTCGTGTTATGCTGTCCTGTTTGAAATCTAGATTTATGACACCAATATGTTCTTTTCCATGCTTTAACAGCCTATAAGGCATTATGGGAAAGCTCCCTTAGTGAAAACAGATATTTTTCTCCATATTAGGAGTTATGTGGGGAGTGATCCTTAAAAATGAAAGCCATAAATCATTTTTCCTCCACGATTATGCCATTAACGGGAGCATGGTTTTGTCGTTTAGGTCATGCTAATAGCTTGGGCTTGAGGTTGTGGCCGTGGGGGGAGAGGAGCCCGGAGCACCCTTGGCCGGCGGGAGGGAGGCGTTGCGAGTGCAAGGGTTTGTCTTGGTGGTCCCGTGTTAGTGCTTCAGCTTCCCCAGCTTGATGACTGCAGACGTTATCCGCATCTGCTCTGGATTTCTCCTTTCTCTCTCTCTCCCCCTTGTCTCCCAATTGAAGATTCTATATCGGGCCTGGTTGTGGTCTTCAAGAGAGACCCCAAGACAAACTCTCAGAGCATTTTGCACTCTGCGAAAGGCACCGGATGCCAGCGGAGCACATATTAAATTTGTTACTAATTTTAAACTTGGCACGGCGGACCACGTACTGTAGCTGCCACTAGCTCACTGAGAGGAGGCGGTTCTCGGCCCCACTGCGACCACAACCACAATACAAACAAAGCATATGGAACAGCAGCTTTAGTGTACGACTGACAGTAAATGTTTAGAAAGGGAACTTTTTAAAAATAACCCAGTGTAATAGAATTAGTGGCGGAGCGGCGCCTGGCAGCATGTGCTCTCCTCTCTCGACTCCTGTACAAGATTAAAATAATAGTTTGAGAAGCCTAACCAAAATAAAGGAAAGTATGAGGCCATATTTGTGTTTTTAAGATCATTCTTGTGAGTCTTCTGTGGCTGGGAAATCGCTTTTTCAAACTTTTTTTTGTATTCCTGGGCTTTCCAAGAGAGCACTTAAAAAGCTGAAAATCAAACTAGATTTTTTTTTTTTTGCAGTGTGCATGGTGTAGTGGTTGATGGCACGGAGTGAGGTGTTAAATAATAGTGGTGAGGGGACACCAGAGGCACGGGTCTATGTGATCTGTGGTGTTAGTGTGAAATCACTGCTATTCGCATCCAACACAGTCTCATGCCGATTTTGATCTGCACCTTTTGAGCTAAAGGTTGCAAGGTTTGTTTCATAGGTGCATTTCTCTGCATGTGTGTGTGTGTGACTATCGACAGTGTGATACTGACTGGGACAGGCTCTGGTTTCTCTCAGATTCCCCCTCTTGCCTCCAGTTCACGCCTGTTGTCTAAATGGCTGTATTAAACAGGATGTTGTTGATGGCCTCAGCTGCATCTGTCACCCATGGAACTGCAGTGACCTCTAGAGACAGCTCTCTCCACATACAGTGTGGAGGCAACCTGAGGTGCTCTGGCACAAATCAGGTGAAGTGATTGTGCGTGCATATATGTGTGTGTGCGTGTCTGCGTGTGTGTGCGCGTGTGTGAGAATCGCACATTTTTATGCTAAACAAAACATGCACACACGTCATTAAAGGTGCATACCAGGCCTCACACAGCTAAACAAACACAAACACACGAGACCCCGGGCCACCCTGCAGATCGCCCTGATCAGTGCGAGGGCCATGTCTCCTCTGATCTAATATGTTTACCAAACATTCATTTATTCTTTCTCAATCAATAACAGAGCAGCATGTGTTTATGACTCTGCCTTTACTCACTCGGTTCATCTGCAGTTCATCGGAGCCGACGCACTCCTCTCCCCTCTGGCCTCTATCTCTTTTTCTCTTCCAGTCACTCTCTCTTTATAGCCGCCTCTATTTCTCATACACACATGCATACATGCACCTTTTCTTTATTTGCATTTTCTTCTGATGCTTAGTAGCTGAACTCGCATTGCAACATTAACACCATTACTGCAATATGTCTGGAAGCATATGGATCAAGGACAACTTTGGGGGTTGTTGTGATTTTATGTCATATTTTCAGAACAAAAATATGTCTGCCACTTTGACATCACCAGTGCAGTAGGAGGGAGGCAAAATAGAATTTTACGGTACATGTTAGCGAATAGAAAATGTTTTGATAAGGACGCAGACGGAGACATATCCACCTAATTCTGATGTGCAAAACCACCACATCGAAAAAGAGAAAGTATAACCTTTAGCTGCACTATGAAAGAAGAGGGGCCGCAGCTTAGAAGAAAAAAAAATGATTATACGGCATCTTCAAACATGCTGAACGATTCGCCACGGAGCCTTTACACCCCAAAATTCCCAAGATAGAAAATTATCCTGAATAAAATGTTCCAAGACGCAGCTGTGAATCAATATCAGATGCAGGCTGAGTTTCATTTTGGGGAAACCGGCGCTTGCTTTAACTCTCCAGCGGGGAACACGGAGTGGAGTGCAGGGTCGGGAAGAGAATAGAGCTCATTCATAGTCCCGAGTGTTGTGGAGGGGTTTTATATGGGTGGCTATTATTGTTATCATAATTATCACTCTGCGTGTACCATAAAAGTTGATCACGGAGGATATATGGATAGCAGGGGCTGTAGATAACGGCTGTGGTGGAGGGCTGTAAAGCTGTCCCCTCTTTTCTGTGGCAGAATAAATAACGTGCGTGCATGTGCTCAGTGCACATCAACACTCGTTCTGCTTTGTTCTCTGAGGCCACTGGGTACAATGATGCTTACTAGGTTATCTTTTATCTTTTCCGTAGATTAATAGCTGTAAGGGATAAAAGTCGGTCTGATCTTTGGAAGTTAGTATCAGTATTTATGTGCAGGGACAAAGCAGGTGAATATATCCAGGCCATCTAGAGAGCAGCATGGATAGACAATACATATCCCACATACATGTGTATTTACAGTGCAGTGTGTGCCTCCCTTAAGCCATGTACAGTACAGGGGCTGATGCACAGATGCCCTGAGTGGTGCCATACGGCCGATGGCTCATTAGAGCTCAGATGGAAGACATGAATCAAAGGAGCAGAGGAGAGGAAACAATCAATCTGCCTAATGGGAATCCCCTGTGAGGAGCGTGGGCCAGCCGTCCCAGTGCAGCTGTAGCCGTTTTTATATGTGACCTCCCAGCTTAAACAACCCACCATAAAAAAAGTCCCCACGCTGCCGCCGCGGCCACTGCCACCGGGGAACACAGGACACACACCGAAAAGAAACACCACAACAAGCTATTAGCACAGGGGTCTCCCACAGAGTGTGTGGGCGGAGCTCGGTGGTGATGTGGTTTCCGAAGTGGAGCCGGGGAGACCTGATGTCCCCAACGTGTCTCCTGCGGCACCCCCATCCCACATGTGTTGTCCATATCCTCAGTTCCACGGAATGACACCCAGCTTGATGTGTGTGGGCTATCAAAGAAGCTGGATTTATAGTGTGGAGGGCGCCTGTGTGCTGGGAGGCATGCAGAAATTGTGTGTTTACTGTCGGCGTGTGAGGATGCGGCCAAGGTTAAGACATCATTGTTGTGGTGCGGCCTAACGAGCACTTCCCGGGGTCAAGGTTAGGTTTCATCCTCTAGTCTACCTGAACTTTCTCCCATCACATCTTTGATCTGTTACGCAGCACACTCTCTCCTCGCAGAAGACTACTTATCTATTCAGCGTGGGGTTGCCAGCAGCGCTTTAGGAATCGAGTTATGCTAAACAGTGGTTGATTTAAACCAGAGGTTGACCTCTGACCTGGGCTTAGAGGATAATGTCCCAGGCAAAGAGAGCAAAGTCCTGTTACCGTCCATGAATCAGGCCCACACCGACATTATTTCAAAATTGCTTAGTTGCATGGAACTCCCTTTAGTGCTGAACGGACTTTCATAAAATTGATTTTCTGAGTACACCCTTTTAGCAGCTATAAGCTTGAAATATGAACCCTTCATTGCTGAAAGCATTTCATTTTTTTTGCCCCTGTGACTAATGATCCAGGGAAGAAGTGTGTTTGAAATTCTCCTCGGCAGCCATTTCCATAATTAAACACTGCTAATTATAGAGCTTTGGCTGCCTTTAAACAAACAGGCACAGTTGCCGAGCATGCTTTCACGCCTTCCATTCGGAGATTTATGCAAATTGCGCACATATCGTGTGTTTTCGAAGATGAAACTGACAACATTAAGACACATTGCTCGTGCTCGCAAAAGATCTGACAGCAACGCCGGGAGAAACGCTGAGCAGGAGCCGACAAGCCATCGGTGGTTTGGAGGAAATACCCTGCACAGGTACGAGATTCTGTACAATGAGGATCAAAGCTTGAACTGCACAAGTATCAGATGATTGAATGTGTTCACATGCATGTGTGTGTGTGATTGTGCAGACATGAATATGCATTCATTCATTGCCAGGAGTGCCCTATGGTAGAACAAAAATTGCCCCTGCCTTGGCCAACAAACATTTCTGCATTGTTGATTCCAGTGCTATGATACTGCTTGTCAATTTATCAGCCTCTGACAGCAAGTCACTAGAAGCCATTATATCAGACAAATGAAAATTATATATGAAGATTAACATCAAGTCATTTGTTAGGGAGAAAATAATACAGCTTGGAAATAAACAGGGCACAGGACTGAGAGCTATGCTGCCAGTTATTCACATATCAACAGCATTTAAATTATTAAAAAGATTGGAAATCATAATTGGCCATATATTTTTCCCATTCTTCTCCACACAAATGGCTCGCCTGGGGTACTTGACATTCACCAGTGGTTTGTAATGTAAATGACAGAATGTATTTCCTCCGCATCTTAACAGCGGATGGAGTGATTGACTACTGAATATGAGCAAGCTACAGGTGGGGGTCAATTATCATTTGAATAATCGAGCGTCAGTGGCTGCCTGGCTTGGTTGCGGAGTGTGACACATTTTTATCTCTATGCATTTCAATGAAGTCAGACTGGTACATAAAAGGTTATCACCTAGGAAACATATTTGCCTAGGCGCAAGTTAAACAGGCAAGTGAGATCAGCATAGATATTCAATTTAACCAGTCAACCCTGACCCATAAATATTTCAACAAAACCCAATGAGGAGCCCTCCCTCCACCCTAGCCCCCCGTCTCTCTTTCTTTGATCCAATTCCATTTCGGCAGCGGGAGATACGAGGGAAGAGAGGGAGGAAGGACATGTGGGGGGAAGAAGGGAGGGCTACCAGTGAAGAAAGTCAAGCATATTGTTGCTTATCTATTAAGTGAATTGTTTAATGCATCTTGCATCTTCTCACCTAAGGGGACGTGTGCTGCGGTGAGAGGGGAGAGAGAGTGGACAGATTTACACAACAGGGCGCTGGTGGCTTCAAAGTTGAGGAGGAGACGTGGACTAATCTATAGTTGTGAGCTAACAAATCTGGCCTGACACAGTCGTTGTGTAACGGGGTGGACTCGGGAGATGGGCATTAATCACGACGTGCGCTCCACTGAGAGCACCGGCACACTGGGGACACCTCAAAGTGAGCTGGAGGTTATACAGGCGAGGGGATTAATCAATACAGCCCCATAATAACAAGCCAACACACCAGCACTTAAATCCCCACTGGTACTGGAGGCACAACACGCTCAGCCCGGGCCGCCTCGTACTTGGGAAGTGTGCACGCACACCTGTATACGTCTTCCATTCAAGACTGTGTGAAAGACGTTCTGGAGACACCTCGGGCAAAAGGGAGGCACGGGCTCAACACAAAGCCAGTCATTTTCCAAGCCTTGTCACAAAGAGACCAGTAACTGTTGTGAAAACAAAAGTGAGCCAAGCCGGGTGGTGATAATTACATTACTGCTGTTTTTCTGTGTGGTTGCTGGGAGTGTCTGGACATGCAAGAAATAATAGTTTGTCCATATGAGGATGAGTTATCCTTCTTGAGGCAAGAAAAGAAATGGTAATTTAAACGGCGTCAATAGATACAGTAAAAAATATCGTTGAAAATACTTAGGTACATGAAACATCAAAACAGCCCATCCTCACAGCCACACCTCACCCAAGAGCCAGGTGCACACTCTGTAACCCCACACTGTGCCGTGATTGCAACGCTGCCTCGCCAACGCCAAACTGACAAGCCCTCTCAGCTGGAAGTGCAGTGGGAACGGGGGGGGGGGCAACGGTTCTCTGGAATCCTCCACTGGCTCATCCCCCTAACCACTGTGTTTGGGGGAAGTGTGCATGGGAGTTGGAGCGGGGCAGAGTGCAAGATAACTAGAGTCACTGTAGTGTGCAGTGAGCCCCCCCCCCAAAAAAAAACTGGCTCAAGTGTTCTGTCAATGGCCAGCGCCACCCCATCCCAGCCCTCCCCTTCTCTGTAGTAGCCTGCCACCCACAGAGACCTCGATCAGCAGCCCCCGGCCTGACAGCAGATCTGTCAGCCCCCCCGCCCCCCCGCTTCATACAGTCAGCGAGGGCTGGTTTAGCAGGAAGCAGACAGTGTAGCAGGAGGTGAAAACTCCAGCTATTTGTCAACGTGGCGCCCGTGTCAAAATGTCAGGCCCGGGGACATTCCCCGTGCAGCTGGGCTGTTAGCTAAGGAGACAGGCCGTATGGTCGGAGCAGGAGCATGCTGTCACCGACCAGTCAAAATGCCTGCGACCGGCAATCAAGAGAGCTCCTTCCCTCTCTCCCTCTCCCCTCTTTATTTATCCATCACAACTCTCCTCCGCGCGCTCACACTGACTCTTATCTATCTGCAGCGCTTTTCCCCCGACACTGTCAATCTCTCGGCCCGTTCGGTCTCACTCTGTCATTCTCACTTCCTCCATTTTCTATCTGAATCTTTCAGTCCTGCACAATTCTGCTCTTGTCCATAATTCATCAACTGATCAATCTATCCCGTTTTTCTTTTATCAATTTCCTCCCCCTGAAATGGAAATGGAAATAGAGGTTAATCATTTATAAAAAACCTATATGATTGTCCTGCATCTCCCGCTTTTTGACAGCGTTGTATTTTTTCCTCGATTCCCGAAAAATTAAGAGGAGAAAAATAAAACGCAACAAAACAAGTTGAGGACTTCCCACATTCTGGATAAGCTCGAAGCGTGTATTAAGATTCAGCCAATCACTGGTAGGAAGCTATTATCCTTACACTGTGAATTCTGTTTGTGGCAGATTGATACTTTGTCAAAAACAACCATTCCTGTGAAAATCTCACAATAACAGTAAACATCTTAGCATTTGCTTAAAGTGCCAAGTCTGGTGGTGATTTCATCGTCTGCGTATCGGCCCGACTGAGATGCACTCGGCCCAGAGAGTTCCAATCCCAGAAGATTAAGAGCCGAAAATGACAATAACAGAAAATCAAATCAAACAACATATGAAACCAGAAAAAACAACATTAACTGTATTCATGCGCAGTGAACTCATTGCGCTGTCTTTTCTTAAGCTCCTTTTGAGGCGGCGTTCCCTGGCAGAGGAGGGAGGATTTACTGTGGCAAAATGCAAACAGGGTATTTATGGGTCAAACACGGCCTAGCTGGCTTTATGGAAGATTATGACCTTTTTTTTTTTCCAGAGAAGAACACAAATTCAGTTTGATAGCGGTTTGATAACATTTTAGGGCGTTTAATTCTGAATCTTATTAGGTCATATAGTCAGAATGCTACAGGGGTGGTTCAGGGTGGAGCAGGGCGGGGGGGGGGGGGGGGGGGGGGAGAGGAGGTTTGGGGTTGGTTGATCTTTCGTGACAATTTTTGACAGCGTTGTAATTGTTTGTGTGTGTGCATGTGTGTGTGTGTTGCATATATGTGTGTTTTGTCGCTTTTCTGGGCCTGTCTATCTCTCCCCTTTTCTGCCCATTGTTTTTTTCTTATCTCAGCACCCCTCACAGAGTCCATCTGGTACCTCTGCACCCCCTCAGAACACGGGCTGGTGGAATTCCCTGGCCTAATTAATGAGCAGACACTCACAGACGGTCAAAGGCTCACATGTCTGTCTCTGTGCACCACCTTGCCTCAGGAGGCCCTTTATTGAAAGGGAGAAATAAATTAGATCAACTGGACAGGATGTACCAGCCAACAGCGGGAAATGTCACACACACACCGATTGTTTTGACCAATACTTGATTTTTAAAAAGGAGATTCGATGCTATTCGAGGGATTTTGTCAACGTGGCAGTATTTTGTGATAATAGTCAATAACTTATAGCATTTCAAAAGGTGCAGAGTTTCTCCATTTATTCCAGAATTATTTGAAGCTGCTTTCAGACTAGCACTGAGCTTCGAAGTTCCTCAGTATTTTCTCCGGACAGTTGCACGTGTGAATGCAAATGTCTGCATGACCTCCTGGTATAAAGTCCATAGAAATCCAGAAGTCGATATGACAACACAGCAGGGGACCCCCCCGCTAGATTCAAGGCAAGCAAGTCGGGGGGGTTGATGCCTCTTCTAACGCGCAACAGACGCAAAAGTGAAGAACACTAATCTCTCCCGGTGAAAACGCTGACACCGGTTTCTTTGTGTTGTCACGTGATCTCCACAGTTAATACGTCACTTCCTGTCTCTGCCTGCTGCACCCGGCTGCTCCACCCTCTAATGCCAAGGATTTGATGCTGTTGTCAATGCGTCTGTGCAGAGAACCTCCTGCTGCTCTGTGCATGTGTGAAAGGCAAACTGCGGGTAAACTCCGAAGCCAATTCTCCGGATTTTACCTGCAGGGCATGTCTGAAAATGGCTTAGGAGTATTACATGTAAGTCAATGCATCCTCAGTGCAACAGCGCATGAAAAGGGTGCAGCATTTTCAGGGGGTTTAACAAAAGCAACAATGGGGTTGCATGTACACAAGTTTGCATGGGTTGTCTAATGTCCTTCTTCATCCATTATATACAGCTTATCGTTTTGAGGGGTAGTGGGGGGAGCCAGAACCAATCCCAGTTTACATGAGTTGGATAGTCTGTCCAACACCCTTCTACTCTCACTCGTGGATAGAATACACAACTATAAAAGATTGATTAGGGAAAGATATACTTAAGATATTAATAATAAATTCTATTTTACGATTATAGAACAAAAGAGAAACAGGATGAGTCAACAGCAGCTGCCAGGCCACCTAGGGCCCTGCTGAGATCCAAAAATCATACCAACGATTTCATCTCACTCTCCCGTCCCCAGTGCCAAACAAGTCCTGGAGAGCTCACAGCAGCAGAGTGGAAGAGTTGCAAAAAAGGTGAGACACGCATAGAGCTCTCTCTCTCTCTCTCTCCCTCTCTCTCCCTCTCTCTCTCTCTCACTCAGTCTTACAGAGTGAAAATGAACAAGAAATTATGTATTTGAAAATAGTTTGCCTTTTTCTTGTCTCCTTTCGAGTTGTGACATTAGTCATGTGGGACATCAATCATGCAGTGAGTTAATGACACATCCAGCCCATGAATCTTTCAGCCCCTTTCCCCAAACTCAGCAAGGCATGCTGGGGCTGTTCCTGCTTAGCAGCTGCTGGAGCAAGGCTGTGCCGAAGCCCGGGCGGATTTGCCAGCACCGGCACTTTGATCTCAGCTTGTGGAACAGATAGCTGTGAGGCTGGGCCTGGATCTGGCTATGGGCTGGTGTCTGTATAGTGCACTACACGGTGCACACACAAACACACAAGCACACGCATACACACACACACACACACACACACACACACACATACAGTAGCCAAGTGCCACAGGCCCCACTCTCCCTGTCTCACATATGACCTGACAAACTGACCTATAACTTGCATTGCATTTACTCAGACCTGTAATTACAGAAACATTGTTTTTTGTGTGTAGAAAGCTTTTGTGTTTTCCTTTTTTCATACTTAAAAAATACAGCATTCTGATTTTAAATCAACTAAAACAAATTAAATATATCACAGCCTGAGTCTAGACATTCTACAACACAGAAATGCCATGTTGTTGAAACAATTAAGAAACAGTTTTTTGCAATCGCATGCAGCCCTACTTCCTGTCCTCTTCATTCCCGAGGAGCATGAGTTCCAGGAACAGTCTGCTCCATTCACACTCCCTGGGCAGCTCCACTGACATACTTTCCCTGCTAATGGGGCCACCTGCAGGTCGGCGCTGGGCCCCGTCCGGACAGTGTCAGAGGGGAATCCAGACAGAGCAGGCGGTGGCATGGTGGTGCTGGACATCTGTGACTGGCACCATCATAAGAGCTCTTTCATTTCCCCCTGTTCTGCTGAGTGCCATGGGCACACACACAGAGCCGGGCACGGGCACATGCCAGGGCACCAACACATGTCAGGAAATACTTTCTCTGTGATCAGAGTGAGCGGGGCTCGAGTCAATGCTCCCTTCAAATTTGGACAGCAGTGCTGAAAGCTGCAGGCCACACTCACAAAAAAAGGATCACCCAAAAATCCACTAATTTTATCCCTTTTATCCCTTGTTTAGACCAGACCAGACAGACCAGACAACTGACATGTACCAGTAATAACTGCTTTTTATGAAGTAAAATGAGTTTTCAACATGTTTTGTTCTATTGCTGGAGGCAAAGTCAGTTCCATTATCTGTGCTGAATCTTCTTAACTCTGATGTGAACAAAATATGATTTAACACAACACAGCATCATACAACATAATACGATGAAATACTTTACAGTACTATACAACACAAAGTGACGCTATATGTTGACACAATACAATAAACTATAAATGATATTGTTTAATGCATCACAATACAACATGATGTGATGAATGATGCACTATCACATGATACAATACTGTGATGTGACACAACAAAGGCAGCAATAAAACATGATATGATACAAAACAATACAATACATTAGGATGCAATATAACACAGTTTGACCAGATAAGGTACAATACAATACAAAATTATACCACATGCTACAATACAATATGATATATGATATGATACTAGCTGATATTCTGCAAATAGATACAGTTAGAAACTAAACAATATTAAATTATACGATACATAAAGTAGATACCATACAATACAATACGATACCATGAAATATGATGCGTTTCAAAGCGATGCGATGTGATATGATATGATACCATGTGATACAATTCGATACAATGCAAAACGATAAGGTATGTGATATATATAATTTCACAATCTGCCATAACTACACACTGTGAATTTAACTAAATAAGATTATAAGGTCATACATGTTAATAAATCTAAAAAACATTTTTCGCATTTATTATTATTACGACTAGCTACAACAAAGACATACTGTATTACACAACTTTTATAGCACTAATCTGTTAAATGATGTAACTGCCGATGTGAATGAAGGCATCTAGAAATGTAACTGTCGGAATCTTCTACCAGAGGCTTAAAGCTCCATTTCAAAGCAGAGGACTGAGCAGTGCTCTTTCAACCACTCTGATTACAGGCACCTTGTAGAATGATTGTGTTTTAATATGTCTACTTAAAATGATTATTACAAAAATAAGACTCACAGTTGGAACCCTGTGATAAAAAAAGGGCATTCAATTAACAAAGCCTGGGAATGCCCGCTACCTGGGGTGTAATTTCCTTAAAGACCATCCTCAGTCGTTAAAGAGGAGCGTTTGGGAGAGAACCCTGTGCAGCCCTGACACACTGGGCCCTGCCTCCAGGCGGCCGTGCAAATTTATGGTTTTACTTGGCTCATTGCACCAGAGAATAATTAGACTTTTAAAACAAACCTGTAATTTTCGGGGCCTCTGAATTCCGCGGCTCTATTCATATCATTTAGCCGCTCAAGTTATATGTCGTCTGTGGTTATGATTGCTCCACAGGAACAGGAATGAAATCAATTATCATAACTATTTTGTAATGCTCATTCAGCTTTCTGATTTCACAAACAAATGCAAAATAATGCAGTACATGCTACTTGAACTTTGAATTGTGTGAAATCTATAGAAAATATATACCTTCATATATTCTTGTGGTATACAAAAAGGTATATTTGGAGTATTGACATTATATCCAGTAATATATTAACTCAACTACATCAGTGTTATATGTTTTTTTTTGCAGTGAGGCTTGTATTAGATGATCAGAGATTATTTCATTTATAATATCTCATAATTCTCGAACCACTGTCTCATTGATCATTGAGCCCTATGAGACCATCTGTGATTTGTGAGTATGGGCTATATAAATACAAGTTGATTGATTGATTGATCATAAACAAGAATATTGATACTCCCATAACCACACACAAATACGAATATCAGCACTTTCTTCACAGCACTAAATTGCTTTTAATTATCTCATCATGGGACCATAATTCTTGTTGAAAGGCTGCAAAACACACGCACAGCTATACACAGTTCGCCAAACACTCAATCACTGAGAGGAGAAACCTGACTCTCCATTCAGAACAAAGTGGAAAAACGCAGGCTGAGTTAAGAGGGAATCAAAAGAAGAAGGATTTAGAAATTCACGGGGATCAAATGGTAGCTTTATTAGGAGCTGGAGCTACAGGGCTGGGCCGAATGAAAGCCTGGTCTGTGCTGGGCCTAACTGGCCGGGTCAGGCGAGACACTGAGCGAGAGAAAGCACTCAGGCCTGGAGGAGCCTTCACACCGTCAACCAAACCCTCGGGGGTCATCCCGCCCTCCTGCCTGAGCACGCCGCTGCATTAATGTCTTTCTCAACAGGTACAGTGAGCACGGGGGCAGCCGGGTAACCCAACGCTGATGGGATCAGTCGGCCTCTCTGAAGGCAGGGCAGTCGGGTTTTGTGATCATCGTGTTAGCACCGTCTCTTATGAGATGGCAAGCTTTTAGGTGAATGGGCTAAATGAATGGGAAAAAGTGTCGCCCTGAGCAGCGATTGCAGGTTACGACAAATCAGGTCAAAGATTATCGCGAGTCTAGCAGGGTTGTGTGGAACAAATTCAATTCTCGCTGCTGGGACAGAACGCAAAGCAGGCCAAAGAGGATATCATTCATAATTACAAGGCTTAACCAAAGCAAATGGCCCCCCACAGAGACTTGCAACAATGGCCTTAATTAAATTTTTTCCTGCAACCCCACCTCAAAGTAAAAAACATGGATGACAAATTTGGCATTGGGATTCCAGCTCATGGCTACTCCCGGTGCCAATTTCACTTTTTTGCTTCTTGCCAAGACAAATCATATTAACACATTACTAAAGAACACTAAACCTTTTGGCTACGCACCAGTCTACCTCTGCCAGTAAACTTCATTAAAGTGAAAAATGCTTTTAGGAAACCTTTCCTCAGTTGCAATTATAAATAAGTTCCTTCATGGAGCCCCCCATCATGGGTGGGCTAGCAGCCCAGGGGCCACTGGCGTGCAGACAACTGATCACTAGCCTGAATAGAAAGCAAGCCCAGGGAGCCAGCTCAAGTAACTGCTTTGTTACAGAATAAATGTCGCCAGCAACAAAGTTTACAAAGGACCATTTGTCAACATGTTTATGCAATAAAGGATTTTAACTGTGGTGACGACAGCCAGAAAAAAATGTCTGAGTTCATCAGGGAGGGGAGAAGAGCCTGTTCTGACATAACACAAACAACCTTGGTCAGACTGGCTAATAGTGCTTGGACTGAAGAGCACAAAAGACTTTTGATCCAGTGTGAACGTGTAAGGTGAGATGCCTGGAGCTTCTGAGGGCTACAATGCTGGAGACTTACGCCAAAGGCGTCTGTCTCTGCCTGCCGTCACTACTGATAAAACAAAGCCCTATACCTGAGCTGCTTTCCCCAATTAAATTTAACTAAAACACACTGAATATGCAATTCATGAGGAACGTTTCGCAAAATCTGGCAACGCTCACAGTTTTTCCGCCTACTTAAAGACCCCAGAGGTATGGGCAGGCACATAATAACATATTAATTTAGTCTTAAATTGCATTATTTATTGCTTAATTTATTTGCTTAAGAAGCACTCTCAGACATGGGGAACCTGCCTGCAAATGAGCAATCTATTGAGACTAATATGGAGGGGGAAAAGTCCATGCTCACTAACAAATATATAAGCGTACATTGAAGTTGGCCCAGTAAAGATCTACAATAAAACAATGGTACAGCACTTAAAAATCTAAAAAATGTATAATCACTGGAAAATGTAATGTTTCAAATGTTTAATTAAAATCCATTCTTGTTTGATATTCACAGTGGTCTTTGGTGCTATGAGCCTACATCATAGCTCGAGTGTTTCCCTACAGCGTTGATCTGCCCTAACATGGTGTGGAAGTTATCAGACAATTAGAGATAATGATCAGACATTTGGGAGCCATGAAATCAGGTTTTGGATTAAAGAATACAAATCTGCGTGTTGTGAACACATACGCACTGTCATTTCTTGGCTGTCAACATGTTTCCTCTTTGCACGATTTGCTCTGCACACCACTTCACCTCATTTTCCCCAAAAAGCTGGAGAACAAAGAGTGGGGGTACGGCTCTATTTAAAAGTGTCTTTTCATATCCTCATCAGATAAGGAGAGCGGCAGAGTGTTGAGACCTACCGACAAAGTACTGGGACCTTTTCATGTGCAGCTGACCTCCTGAGACTTGCTAGAGACAGAGCTATGAATGAGAGAGTTGTTCGTCGAGGCCAACCCAAGGCAGTTTGCTGTCTCCTCGTCACGCCATCACTCAGTGATCCTTTCACAGGACACACCAAACCAATCAGCTGAGAGGCCTTAAAAAATCACCCTACCTGTCCCTGGTGATCGCAGGTCAGTTGGCGGACCCCTCCCTGATAGGCAGGTTCACGGTAACTGGAGAGAGGCCTTCATTTCAGAGAGGCCATTAATCTTTCTTCCCTTTCCCCCCTGACACCTGAACCAGACCCACCCAGCAGCCAGCCACTTCCCAACAGCCTCCTCTCTGGGCTCGATAAGATCTGATCAGAGCCGCACGGCAGGCCGCCTGCAGAGAACCAGCAGCACTCCGCTACCCCAAACACGTGTCAAACACACACACACACACAAGTACACACTATGTAAGAAAATACTATATATACACTGACACAAACATACACTTTTTCTCAGCTTCCTACAGGGAAACCATCTGAGACTGACACTGACGGCAAGATGATCCCTTCCCCTCTCTTTCCCTCTCCCACACTCACGTCTCTACCTGACAGTTTCTCTCATTGTAGTCAGACGCCAAACGAAAGGGAGCTGAGGGGTTTTAGAGATGACTTCCGACGCTCACCACAAAACGAGGCAACTTAAAGATGCTCCGGAGGATGGGGGTTTGCCTAAACGCACGTTTGCTTGAACACACACAGGTGCACTCACGCCCAGATGTTATTCCTGTGTTACTGACACTAAAATGATGTTCCTCCCTGAAACCCCTGATACTGACACTTCCTCGTGAACCGGGTGGATGTTGTGATGACAGTAAGTTCAGAGAATGCCGATGATGCACAGTGATACGACAGCTTACAGCTGTGATACCTGTTTAGACAAACCCTCTGACAACAAGATGTGTCACTAAGCAAGGCTTTAGCACAGCCGATTCCCCCATAACAAGATGTGGATATGCCTGCCTTGGAAGTATGGAGACTAGTCTTGAAGCCTCGCTCATGACGGTTAGCGCTAAGCCACAATGTTTACACAGCCCCTCGGGGGTATTTCACTTTCCAGCACCAAAATAGCAGTCATCTCCCAAATCTTCTTGTGAGGAGAGAAAGTCTCATTGATGGGGATAAGAGGAGAAAGGGACAAGACAAGCTTGGGGATTAGCTGCCCTAAACTCCTGCACAGCAAACTCCACCGTCTGGTACTGTGCACTGAGCCATCTTGACAGGAGGAGGACGTGTGGCATTTGAGGAGGTTAGATGTGGTCATGGAGCGTTGCTCAGTAGGGATTAGGAGGCGCGTGGCCCCTTCGCTTTTAATCAGGCCCTTCCAATCAGGTCAGATTACAATGGGATAAGCAGCTTCAGCACATTGTGTGGTTAACACTGCTCTCTTAACGGGTCTCCCCAAAGTCCTCTCCCCGCTAGTTGAGGTGGTCTGCATTATGTCAAGAGAATGCAAATTATGTTCGTAATTGCTTTTTACAAAGTAGGTTAGCCAGAAGTGATGGAGATCAACATCTAGAACATCATCTGAACATCTAGACATAATGTTCTCCGGACTTTCCAATGATTTTTCTTATAAAGTTTGCGTAGTTGTGTAGTTTTTCAAATCCCATTTGTTTTACACCTTTTTTTTCAAGGCCTCAGCGAGGCTCCAGTCCCTTCACATCCTTCCTCATTTTCTTCACACTACTGACATTTTTGCTGCCTTTTTTCCCACATTTGATTGAAGTAGCTTTATATTAGGCGTGTTAGTCATAACTAATTTATATCTTCTGCCTATAAGCAACAAAGATCTGTCTAGGAAACTATATCTACAACCTTTATTGGTAAAGAAAAGAAAATGGATGTCACGTCAAGCAGATCACAGAGGAGGGGTTTTGTCACAACTGGTTGTTTGACTAGTTGTTTCAACTTTGCAGAGTTTTTCTGAAGAGTTAGGTAAACAGTGTTAACAAGGCAGAGGTTTTTCACGGCCTGACTGAACAAAAGCCAGAGACGAGGCACTTTGCCTGTGCTGCCATCCCGCACGATCACTACTCTTAATCTGGGAGTCAGGCTGCATACCTTCTGATTTCTCTGTTAGGAACCTGGGGAGAAGAGGGGCCTGTGGAACTTCAAAGGGGCAGGGAGACGCACATGGCTGCTAATTTTTCAGACTGGGCATATGTGGCGGAGAGCTTGGATTTGAGGCTCTCCTCTTACTTCAAAGCCGGCCGCCTTAAAAGGTCTGGCTGTGTTTTGACGTGGCTCTGCAGAGGTGAATGAGAATCAAGCACCCGCTGCAGACCCTTCAGAAGTCAGGCTCACTCTGTTTAACCCCCCCCCCCCCTCCCCTCCACCCACTACCCACCCCGGTTCTCCCTCTGCACACACTCTCTCCTCCCTGCCTTGACAAAGAGAAGAAGAAAAACAAGAAAATTCAATAATGCCTTGGAGAGGCAGGATTACCTGAGGAGACGCCCGTGCTGCTGCGCCGCGAGTGAAATCTCACGTGCCCTCCTCTCCTTATGCTCCCACCACATCCCTCCCTCTTTTCACTCCTCTCTCCCTTCTACTCCCTAGCCTGGCTAAAGACAGCTCTCAAAAAAAAGAAGCACATCAAAACTCTGCTTTGATGCCATGGCAGGCAATTAACCCCTCGGGTCCAAAATTACAGATTGGCGGGGATGTGACACATTTTAGATGGGTGGGGTGTCAAGTGTTCCTGTGCCCACTCTGGGGGGTGTGCGGAATTGGGATGGGTGGGTGGGTGTATTGTTTGTTTGTTTTAAAGCAGGCTACTTCTTTAATGAAGCGATGCCGTGGCAGATTTGAGACAACCCATTTCTGTCAGTTTGAAAAGTAAAGTAGGGTAAACCTCTAGAGAAAGGGCTAGCTTCACCGGAGGAAGTGTGTGCACTCGATTACTGGTGCTCCTGCTCACTTCTGATGAACAATGCTGCAATACGGCAGGAACAAAGGAGCCAGGCTCCTTGCGAATTCTGATTAAGATGTGGGTGTAGCCAAACAATGATGAGCTCTATCTCAATTTCAACTGTGTTTTCGTGTCACCCGCTCTTCCTTTGTTGCTTTGCATAAGAAATAATCAGGCTAGGGGCTGGAGCAGCAGCATTGGATGGAGCTGGCAGATAAAGCTGATAGCGTTCCCCTGACTGGTGGAGGTGATAAGGTCCATCACTGAATGCCCTGTGCTGTTTTTGGCGCCGAGAAACGACCTGCGAAATGACTCTATTTTGAAAACTTGTCCGTCACCGGGAAGCTGTGTAACAAGCCTCGCCAGGTAATGCAGTAACACTGTAGTGGAGGTGCGACAAGCGCTACACGCTGTGACAAGAAAGGCCTAGTGTGAGCCCAGCCAGCCAGCGTGTGCCGTGACTAGTGACCCTTGGCAACAGGGGCTGTCTGTCTGATGAAGTGCTGTGGCTGCTGCTGTCCACGCCGCTGACATTAAACACATCAAAACACCTGAGACCCTCATCGCGTGGCATTCAGCCCCAGCAGTCTGTGCACAGCAGATGAAGCACAGCACCCGCCAAATAAGAAACATAAGGATGAAGATCTACACACACAGGCATATGCACACAATTCTGTTTTTGCTGTATTATTGGTCTCAGACCTCAGAGATTTAGCGATTCCGTCAGTCATGGCTGTGGGCGTCTTCCACTCTGCCTCTCGTATGGCCTCTCTGTGCACTGCCAGGAACTCACTTGCACAATTACCTTAGTTCAAGCAAACATGCAGCGCTCTGATCTCTCAGCAAGTATCACAGCAGTGGGCTACACATCTTCAATCTGCAGTTTTTCCTCTACTGACGACAAATGAGTCATTTCCCCCCCCCCCCCCCCCCCCTCACTGTTGTCTCCCTGGCTTTTTATCCTGCCAGATAAAGGCAAAAGGCTTGTGATCTCCTCAAGACATTGTTTTACTGAGGGCTTTTCTCGCCGCCCTCCCCTGGCAGACAGTGAGATTACACAGTGATTATAGGCAACGCAATATTGTATGACAGCCTCCTCCACGTGAGGGACTTACAATCATGTTTCATTAATTCAGCTTGAATGAAGCCTCATTTCAAGCATTGAGGAGCTTAAGATTTATGTGAAATTAATAACATAACAGATGTCTTCGGAATATCTTATTTCTGGTATAAATAAGGGAAATCAGATTCTTATAAAAATACATTCATGAATAAATAAAAGCTTTAGACAAGCGTTTAACCGGGTTTACAAGGATGGTAACCAGGAGTTCAAGAGCTCCTCATTTACATCATGCATTATCAGCTACCAGAGGGGGTGTCAAGTGAAAGATTTGTATCAAATGGCCTTATTTAACACTGCCTCTCTGCTTTAGTACTGGCAAGTCATGACAAGCATCGTGTTGGTTATTTCAATCGAACGCAATCACCCGGGGATCTTGCTGAAACATGGTTTGCATCAGAGTTTTCCCTTTTTTTTTTAATTTTCATGAGCTGCTTTACTTCTCATCTATTCTTTTCTTCTGTAACAAAATGCATCTGTGTTTCAAAACTGTCTCATGCACTTTGTTGAAGCTCAGGGAGCTCTACACGAGATAGCCTCAGGCCACAACGGCTGTACTCCCGTTCCCTTCTGTATGCACTGTCTCCGCGTAAACTAAATATGGGGACAAGTGCAACCCGCAACCCGCTGCCTTGCATGGTGCTGCCCTCCCCAGGTACTCCACGAGCGCAGCTCAAACAGAGGCAGTGGGGAGACAGTGTTTCTCTGCTCTTCAAAGAGGAGGAAAAGATAAATCATTCAGGTTGGGCTTTTGTTCCAATATACCGCGGAGTTGCGATCACAATCCCTTTTTCCACTCCCTTTGTTTCCCAGAGCAAAGCGTCTGGATGTGACAGTGAATCTGACTCCTTTGGCAGGTTGTTTATGCAGCTCAATCACTATAATCCCTCAAATTTGAAATGACACCACTGACGCGCTCACTTTTGGAAAAGTGGAGCCGTGAGATCTTTTTTGTGCAAAAGCTCAGCCACATGTCATCTAAGAAACAAATATACACACACACACATACACTGTATATTACCAAAGGCTTCAATATATAGATATATACTGCAGATAAGCTATTCTCAAAGTGTTCAATAAAGGCATAGAGTGGCAGAACAATAAGTGCAAGCTCCAAGATGAAATGTCATTAAAATGTGATTAATAGAAGTTAAACTGACAAACTGACAATGAGCTTTGTTATTTTGGAAGCTATTTGAGTTGGGGCAGATTGCGGTTTACTCTGTAATTAATTTAATCACATTTATTCTGCTCCACTAAGTCAGTTCAAGCATGAATTCAAGTTTTTGTCCTCCTCACTGAAGAGGGCCTGTATTTATTCACGCTCTCCATCATAGAAGTGAGCCATGTGTATGTCTTTGTCAGGCGGAGATGCTGAGCTGCCGTCTATGCCAGCCTGCCAGCCACCCTGGTTAAGTCGTTTAAAGGAATACAATACAAACAGAAGAAAAAAAACAATAAAGGAAAATCAGAGTTATTAAATTGGATATTGCAGTAATGCATAATCTAACTTCATCTCAATGAATCCGATGGAAATTCTTTGTTTAGCCAGAGAGAGCTGAGGCACTCTAATAATTGAAAAACCAATTCAAATTTATATGAGCGCCGGGTCGGTGCAAAAGTGGGCGGATGGAAGAATGAGGTGTAGGAGTGCATTAATCTTTATAACATTATTATTTTTTTCTTCATTTCCAGAATAACAATTGTCTGATGTATAATAGGATCAAAGTGAGTTTGCTAATAATGTCTGAAGAAGAAGGAGCTTACAGTATGTCAGTCAAACACTTTCTAATGGTGTCTAATTCAGTCTGTACTCAGCAGCCCTTTGCACTGCTCGCTCTGCTTTACACATCAATGGGCACAGTGGCCCTCCAGCTCCTGCCGAGAACACAGTCGGGCAGAATAAAACACAGCATTGTACTAAACTGCCTTTAATCTATTCACTGTTAGGCTTTGGTTAATGTTCAGCATGTCTGTTTTATAATTACATCCAGACAACAACTAGAACAACTCCTAACATTCATCGTACATTCTTGCTACACCGCACCATCACACCATGGGACTTGTAAAGAGAAGTCTCTTTAAAGAGGCCTCTTCGCACGCCAGCACAAACTCAGTTTTCCCCCTTTGATTGGCATCCAGATACTTCAGGTCACGGAGGTCAGTCAGGAGATTCGGGGCAGGTGGTGAGGCAAGTGATGGAGCATCAATGTGACATTGTGTTAATTTACTAATAAATAGGGAGAGGGGGGTGACAGGAGGTCCAGACGAGGGGAAGTGCTCCCGCTCGCAGCCCCAGGGGCGATGTGTGGAGACATGGAGCCCCAGAAGCTCTGGCCACTTGCCAGTGTTAACTGTACTTCTCCTGCTCCTCCCTGCTGAGAGAACATCCATCTCCCTCCCCGCCTGACACTCCGTTTATTCCCACATTCATTTGTCATGTCCCCAATCAGCTGGATGAATAGAAGCGCTCTGACCATGATGGATGGTGATTCTAATTAAGACCAAAGAAGAAAAAAAAGGCTACGTTGAACTTGAGATGCTATTCCCCCCTTTTTACCCCTCCTTCACCCTTTCTGTTTATCTAATACGAGGTTATCCCTCCATCTTTTTTCCCCTAGCTGGTGGTGAGTGGCCTTTACGGTCATTGCCAATCAGCTGTAGGTCATCGGAGAGAGACAGAGCATCGGGATGGGGAGTCAGCGTGGGGACGGGGGGGCCAGCTGCAGTAACTCTGGACCCAGGACGCTTTTGTTTGTTTGTGTGCTGTGTTTAAAACAAAGAGCGCATGGCATTGAGAATTCTATCTGAAGGAACTCCCCTCAGAGATTAGTTATTCAAAGGCATGCAAATGACATTGCCATGTGCTGGTTTACAAGGGGGTTGTGTTCATTTTGGATCTGCTTAATTGCTTCATTTCTAAAATAACTTCTCTGTTGTTTACCAGTACAATAGAGATAAAGGCTGTGAAGCACATTAGATGCATGCTTTTTCTTCTTTTTTTTGCATTGTGTGTGCATTATTTCACTGGTTCGTCTACAATGTGTTTATCAAAAATTCATAGGCTGCTTAAAAAAACAGTATGTGGCCGAGATCATCCTGACAGCAAAATTGCAAGCATGTAGAAAAAAATGGAAATTAAAATAAATGAGTTGAGACCCATCTTGAACCTCTAAAAATCACCCAAGCATTGTCTGTTCTGCAGAAACAAGAGGTTGTAGGTTCAATTAATTCCCATTTGGGCTGATTACTTTACCTCTAAATATCATTCCAAAAGAAACTATATAGTACTTTACCTTAGAGTGCAAATGCAGCATGATAAATTAGTTTAAGGGAACAGTCAGTTCTTTTAGCTTTATTTAATTAATAAGGATTTCTATTATTTTATAATTTAATGAATGTATGAGAAATGGATTTTGAAAAGACTCAATTCTGCTCAAGACAGAGCTAGACCTGGAAAACCAGCAGATAGTAGCATCATCAACAGATCTGACATCTGCCAAAGACAAGCAGTTTCCACCATTCCTTAGATGTTAGTTTAATTTAGAAAAAAAAACAAAAGGAAGCTGTCTGATAACCTATATGATTTATTTATCATAACTAATAATTGTATATATATATATATACAATTATTGCTGTTTTTAGCTGCATTTAGTTATTTTTCTATAGGTATATAGATTTTCTATATATTATATATATGTTTTTAAAGAAATTATACATGCAAAAATATTTTACACAGTTAATATGCTCAGAATTTTGACCAAATGGGGGTTATTGCATTTTTACTCCATTTTGCCAACACAACAACGAAACAGCCTCCACATGCTCAAATACAGAAGTGAGAGGAAGTATGTACAGACATTGCCATTATGCATGAGGTTACATGTGAACGTGATATCAGGCATAATCCATTGCAGGAAGCCCGGCAGCACTTGTGTCCAAGAGAGTTAATCACCTTGGTTAGGTGCAGCAAGGCCGGATAGAATTACAAGGAAGCAGCATATCTGTGGGAGTAAGCCATGCGTGACATGCCTGCACTCCTTTAAACATGCAATGCCAGCAGGGGCCTCAGCATTTTTGAATCATTGAAAAGAATCAATTATTGTAAATGCAACAGGGGCAGTCAAGCATGTACGATTTAACATATCTTCACAGTTCAGTTTGGGGAGCCCGGAGCAGCATTTGGACTATCTATTGTGAGATTCTGTACGGTAGCCGACATTATTCTAAACTAATTCAACCGGAATTCATGGCACATTCGCACCCCTAAAGGATCCTGGATAAATCTGTAATGCATCTTTTGTGAGAAACATATAATATAAGCCGGCGAAGGGAGTCAGATTTTTAGCACTTCAGTCAAAAGAAACCACAATAACACCACTGAATATTTATGATACCTTGATAGCACATTTACTTTCAACAGCAAATGGGTTTAGAATCATTTTTTATATTGTGAGAGGCAGTAGTTATATTCTTACCGACCCCAGAGGGAAGTAGTATGAGACTAGTCGCTGTCGTCAAGCCTTTCCCTAAGCCTTTCAAAATAACCCCAATATTGCCCAAATATTCTTATTATGTACATCACATAACCTGATTTACTTCCAATCAGCCCAGAAGCCTCACTTCAGCTTTATATCAGCAGTAACATGCCTAATCCCATGTTAAACGGAATAACACATAGTAAAAGGACAAAGTAAACATCATCCCGTGGTCAAGGACTAAATCCCTTTTCCATGTCCGTCCTAAGTGGACAAGCGATGTTATTTATTGTGAAACAAGGCGGGGACAGGGATCAGAGCTCCTCTTTGGGCGCCATCTGAGGGCCGAACCACTGTTTTCGTATCATATCCTAGTGTATACAAGCTGTAAACCCGCGTTGGTATGGCCTCGGCCCTTTGTTAACACTTGTATATTGGTCCTTTCCTTGATCAGATACACTCACAAATATTGATCGCTGCAAATTTCGGACATAGTCCCCATTGCCAAAGCAGTAACCTTGAAAAAAATGAGGGGTAATGCAGAAAAGGATTGGCTGTCTAGCTCTGTGTTGTGGAATGCCACCCACACACACTCATACACTCTTCTCTACCTCACTGGCTGTGTAGGCTTATGCTGGCTGTTCTTGTTTGAGGGACATTGCTTGATCATTCATTATTAGCTCACATCTGTCAAACCAAACAATGAATAGACTGGGCAGAATTGATGACTATATAGAAGTGCATATGAGCCAAAAGACTTTCATTTAGTGCCCTACTCTCCATGTAGGAGGTGACAGCCATGATGGATATGACACTACACACCAGATTTATCTTGGAAATGGAATAATTATGCATTTAATGCATGACTGGTGGTCTGCATTTATACTGATAGCTAACAGGGCAGGCAGCAGGATAAGCAGAGGGGGTTGGACAGTCAAATCCCTGAGGCCTTATAGCCTTGGGTCCCATTGGAAATCTTTAACTAGTGGAAAATACATTTTCTTGGTCAAGGTTAAGATACCAGTCTACATATACCCAGTGACACCCTGACAGAGTCACCTCCACAGGGACGGTCAGCTCATTGCAAGGTGACCTTAGCACAGCTAATGGTGACTAATACCCCTGTAGAGGGAAGCAAAGGGTCATAACACACCACACCACTTTACAGGCGAAACGACACAGAGACAACGGCGAACACCAATCAATACGTTGCATTGCAAATTCCTCCATCTTTCTTTGTTCCTCTCTACAAGATCGGACAGAGAGGCACATAATGTAGAAATAATGTAGATTTCCATCCAATCTCCTGTGAAGGCAGAACATAAACACCTTGCATGTAAATGCTCACTGTTTCAGGAGAACGAGTTTCCATTACAAGTTCTCAGTTTGGCTGCTCTGCTCAGGGAACTGAACAAACAGCTTTACAAGCAGCGCTGCCTTTATAATTGAATGTGCATTTCCCAGACATCAAAATGATCTGAAATGGGCGGTGAAGGCCTCTCTCTTCATTTTGCCTCAGCCGAACTTCACACAGGGTTCCTCTCCTCATACCGTGGGGGGAGAGCGGAATCCATCAGTGGTGTCGCTGAGTGTTTTGTGTAACACTAGACAAATAATCCCTCCTTCTCAGGGGCATGAATGTATTTTTACAGGTATCCGTCATCCAAGTGTCAATCCATGCCGGCAGATTTCACACGCCACTGGCACCACCTCACCTCCGCCTGCTCGCCTCCTGATTGCATAAATACTCCTGGTGACACAGTGGACTGCATCCAATTCCACAGCCGCTCAGACATCTCAGGCAAGTACATGCACAAGGTGGGAGGCGGAGGGGGGAGGGCGGAGAAAACTAAACATTAAGTAATAAGCACAGAGAGCCAGTTAAGGACAGGGTGGGGCTTTCATCTGCAAGACTGGCTTCTCAACTCCTGAACTGTGTGCGTGTGTGTGTGTGTGTGTGTGTGTGTGTGTGTGTGTGTGTGTGTGTGTGTGTGTGTGTTTGTGTAATATGAGCATCATGAGCATATAAATGATGGAGGAGAAATGTGTCATTTGGGAAAAGGGTCATCAGTGTGCTAGCTAAATACCCTGCACCTCAAAGACAGCTACTCTGTAGTCTGTGATTAAAGTAATTTTGGTCATTAGCCATGCATTTGTTTAATAATAAATTCCCACAGGCTTAGAACCATCACGCTGTTGTGTTTGAGGCCTTTAGAAAAGCCACAAATCCACCCTGGCGCTAAGCTATGTACAACAAATGTTACAATGCCAAATTCCAGGTACAGGATGATGAACAGCAGCTGAATGGGAGAACGGGTTCAAATCCATCTGGCAGCTTCCTATTCACTTCTACTCCTGTGGTTTTTGGAAGTACGCGGCGGCGGCACGCTGTCGTAGCCTTTGATCAGCTGATGGAGACAATGAAGCTCTCCTCAGCCCCATGGCATGAGGGTTTTTACCTGCTGCTAAGTCAGGTATCACAGCCAGGGACCGAGCACCTTAAAGAGGCTTTAACCCTCCTCTGGATCAGCCTGACATGATTCATGTGGGCTGGTGAGGATTTGAGTCCCTGCTGTGGCACAGCGTCTTTCAAGTCAGGCTGTTTATGAGAATATGGAGATGGGTTTCACGTGCTCGTGGGTGTTCCTTAAAGCAGCGATACGACCTCAGGCTGGGCTTGATCCCTGACGACTCAGAATCTACCTCTCGATGAATCTCGTGTAGCACACTTAATACCCAAAAGAACATGGTGCACGAGGCCCCTCATCTTGGTAACAGAAAGGAATTTGAGAGCAGATTAATATTATGAACAGTAATATTCCCCCGGCGGCATCTGCATGCGCCAGGGATTACAGGGCTCTGGGGTGATTACCGACAGGGGAAGAGGGGTTACAAGTCCAAAAAACTTTTCATTTTCACCCAGGGCACAAGAGCACACACCGAGCAATACATATAAACACATAATAATAATATTGGTGTGCATGTCCTCATAAATGGGCCTCTTTATGTTCATCACAGCAATATTTATTTCATCAGTTCTGTGTCATGCTGCATGGATCACATTTTCTTTCATATTAACCCAGTGCCTCGTATCTGTTTGTGTATTTTATTTATTATTTTGAGATGATAGATGATGAATTCTGCATTCCTGCATGTACACACATACTGTAGATTAGAAATGTTATACACTTGTGCAATGCCCATTCTAAATTCTAGTATGATTGGAATGGGCTGTTTGATTGGCCTGTGGTAATGCTGGTTGCTGTTTTCTTTCCGAAATTGTAAAAGTGACCTGCAGTTGGTGTGTGAGTAAAGACTCGCAGTAATCAGTCAACAGAAATCTGAAGCTTCACCACTGCTGTTGTCTTGATGTGTTTATCCAAAGTGTGGTGAAGCTCCACACATTAAGCAGAATCCCAAACTGGAGAATATGGTTTCATTGTCATGTCTTGATCAACAACGTCACTTATGTCTATGAGTAAATGCTGATGTAGTAACAGAGCCTGCTCACCTGTTTATGCTTAGTTTATTAATATTGAACATATCATGTGACTAAATCTGACCAAATGAGACAAACGGTTCTACAGACACACAGACGTAGGTAGAAGTATATAACATACTACGAGATGGACTGAATGGGCCTATTGAGCCTACATGTCATACCAGGCTACAGGTCAGAAGTCTTCTGTCAAATGCACAGAAAAATGGAAAAAGAAATCAATTAATCTTTCTGTTTAACTAAATTAAAGGTTTAACTTAAAATGCACTGAACTTAAAATGCTTAAAAGTTCAAAACTTCAGGCCGGTAGTGTACCATCAGGCATATTATTAATAACATGAAGAAGCCAACAGTGCGTGAACCTTAACAGTAGCCACCTTTTGTGATTATTTAATCTTTTTTTTTCTCTTTGATGTTTGAGTACAGTTTAATGTTGAGTGAATTAGGAAAGGAAGCATACAAGATGAAGGGTAGCACAGCTAATCTCCCACAGGACTGCATCAGAGATCCCTCAGGGCTCTGTGTCCGGCCCAATGTGGATACCAGTTTTCAGTGAGGCATGAGGACCTGCCAGGCTTAAGGCCCCACTCACTCTAAGCCTCATTATTCCCCCTGCAACCAGGCCGACGCCAGGCCACGCGTGCAAAGCAAGCCAAGGAAATCGCCTTCAGGACCTGTCTTATGATAGAAGACTCAGCAATTTCCGCAGCACCTTTCGCGTGAGGATAACACACGGTCCACTTTGGCCATGTGCAACCAATAAGTCAGCCTAATGAAGGCCAGGCCCGCAGACAAAGGGGGGGCAAAAGAGAGGGCTGAAGCGGGCCTCTCATGTCTGAAATTATTCGGGGGAAAGTAGTCTGACACGCTGTTCTGCTGCGAGGTGGTGGCGTGAAAGAAAAGAAACAACACTG